>NC_081342.1:73364844-73558813 GCF_029784015.1 Lycium ferocissimum | reverse complement strand
AAAGAGATAGTGGAACTAATTTGGACATGTACTATTCCGTATTGTTCAATTTCTTATCATTCATATTCTTATTGTTAACAAACGTCTCGTATTTGCTCCAGCGTGAAATAAATGCTAGCAAGGTGTGTCCAAATTCTTTTAAAAAAAGTTTAATTTACCCCTCAATTTTCTTACTATGATTTAAAATAACCCTCAAGTTGGAGCTCGGTGAGGGGTCAAAGGAAAAATATGAGACTTTTCCCGATATCGGGGTACTATTTTACAAATTATAACGACGCATCAAGTTGCCCAATTTCAAACCGTACAAGGGAAAATTTGACCCTTTTTTGCTATAAAAATGTTTTTTTTTTCAATAAACGACTCACCCAGGATTTCATCTCCTGTAGGGCTGAGGACCGAGGTTTGATATTAACCCCTACCTTATTAATTAAAAACCCACATAATTGCAATACAAGGAGGTGGGCATAAACCTTACCTCTTCTATACTAAGACAAGAAACATGTACATTATAGCTTACAACTATCAGAAATAGCTCATGAATTATTCTCAGCTATAACATAACATGATAGAGCACCAAAAAATTGTTCCCAACTAAGTCAAGTTCCAGCTTGACCACGGGAACTTATCCATCTAGGGTGGTTCAAAATACCACCTTGCATATATGCTTTGCTGGCCTGATCCTGAATGATGAAAAGTTCATTTTATCCATGTGTAAAGATCCTAGAGCTTCAGCTAGCAGATCTCTATCTTGGTAGATGAACCTTTCTTGGTCAAGGTTGTTGGAAAATTTGAACATTGCATATGCAACCTTGTTGGCCTCTCTGTAGCCAACATGCTTGATCCCAGAGTAAGGATTTACCCCTATAATGTCAAAAATCCCAAAAATTTAATGAGATAATTTATTTTGTGATTGGTGATTTGGTGTCTAAATTTTAAGACTGTAGGATAACTTTGTGTTGCGCCGATGTATTTGACTTCCGATTTAGGAGTCCCATATTTTCCTAACAAATAATCAACTTTCTTTGCTTCTTTAAAGCATTTATCTTCTTGAGTAGACGTTTGATGCTCGGCATGCTGGCTGCTAAATGATAGTACTATTTATAAACATTTTGATTGTGTTTGAAATATCTTATATCAAAATTTTCATAATGCTTCCGTCATTAAAACAGAAGAAATAGAGTTGGTTATATTTTGAGATTATGGGTGAATTAGTTTGCTGATGGACTATTTTATTTCTCCATGTCATTTCGTTGTGAATTTTTTCTTAATTAGTTGCCTATTACAGTAATATAGCAATGGAGACACTTTGATTTAAGGTGGATGTATGTTAGTTTTTTCTTCCAATAATCTCGAAGATATTTTGAATATAATTTAGATCTCACTAACTTGGAAGAATAAACTTATGGTGACAAAAAAGTCACCTAATTAGAAATGGTGACAAGTTTGACCAGCCAAGGTCAAACTTGTCTTAAAAATGTGATTAACTTAAGTTGGGACTAAATTATAATATTTAAAATTTATAATCTTTTACAAAATATAAAAAGACCCCAACTTAATCCCAAAAAACCAACTAGCCCCCTTCTCCTCCCCCCCCCCCAACCCCAAATTTAAAAAAAAAAAAAAAATTAAATTTTTTTTATTTGCTTTATCACTCACCCCCCCCGCTCCCACGCCTCCTCCCCCCCCCCCCCCCCGCCTCGACACCAATTTTTATTTTTTTATTTGCTTTTTCTGTACCCCCCCCCGCTCCCACCCCTCCTCCCCCCCCCCCCCCCCCCCTCCCCCCAATACCAATTTTTTTTTTTTAAAAAAAAAGTTTTAAAATTTTTTATTTGCTTTTTCACCAGCCCCTACTCCCACCCCCCTCCCCCCCCCCCCACCCTTCCCCTGCGCCACCCCAAAATTTTTTTTAAAAAAAGTTTTAAATTATTTTATTTGCTTTTTCACCAACCCCCCCCCGACCTCCTCCCACCCCCACCCCCCACCCCAAAAATGATTTTTTTTTTTTTAAAAAAGTTTTGATTTTCTTTATTTGTTTTTTCACCCCCCCCCCTCCTCCTCCAAACCCTCCCCCGCCCCTAATTTTTTTTAAGGTTTTTTTTTTTTTTTAACAACCACCACTCGCCTCCTCCCACCCCTCACCCCCTCCCCCTAATCCCCCTCCTTTTAAAAAAAAAAAAGTTAGAAAAGTTTTTCTTTTTGTTTTTTTGCACCCACCACCCTCCCCAAAAAAATTGTTTTAAAAAAGAAGTTTTGCAAAGTTTTTGTTTTTGTTTTTTTGCACCACCACCCCCCCTTCCAACCCAAAAAAATAATTTTTTTTGAATTTTTTTTGGTTTCTTGCTTACCCCACCCACCCCAAAAAAAAATTGTTTTTAAAAAAAAAGGTTTTGAAAAGTTTTATTTTTGGTTTTTTGCACACCCCACCCACTCCAAAACAAAACAAAAAAATCTTGAAAGGAAGTTTTGAATTTTTTTTTTTTTTTTTGGGTTCGGAAAAAGTTTGGATAAAATCCAAGTTGTTGTTGTTGTGTGTTGTAGTGAAATAGATGGTTTTTCCGTTGTCCTGGTATAGTTCGGGGTTTAGGAAAATATATCCAACATATAGTTTTTTTTTCCTGTTATTTATCTGGTTCTGTTTGTAGAAGATAATCAACAAATTTGTAGTTGTTGCAACAAGTTCTACACTTTTTGCAACAAGTAGACAATATGTTACAACGACTCACTAATCTGTTGGACATAGCTTCAGTTATTTGCTTCTGTTTGTAGAAGTTATCCAACAAATTTGTAGTTGTTGCTACAAGCTCTACACTTGTTGTAACAAGTAGACAATCTGTTGCAATAACTACAAATGTTGGACATAGCTTCAGATTATTTTGTTCTATTTGTAGAAGGTATCCTGATTTGTAGTTGTTGCAACAAGTAGACAATCTGTTGAAATAACTACAAACGTGGACATAGCTTCAGTTATTTGGTTCTGTTTGTAGAAGATATCCAACAGATTTGTAGTTGTTGCAACAAGTGTAGTGCAACAAGTTCTACACTTGTTGCAACAACTAGACAACCTATTTATGAATCAGCAAATATTGAGGAAAGATATAGTCAAATTGACAGCCAAATTAACAATCAATCCTCAGAAAGAGATGAAGAATAGAGCTAAGAAGTAGTAGATACAAATGAAGAAAGTGAAGAAGAACTGGAAGATAAAGAAACTAATGATGGAAACGAAGGAGATGGAGTAGATCAAGGAAATCTGCTACACCCCAGAAGACAGTTGCTGAACAAATTATTACTTAAGTTGTGGTATTTGGAGCCAAGGTGTCTATTGAACAATTTTTGTTTATGAACTTATTTATTTTGCTTACTAATTATTACAATAGATGCATACAGTTGTTGAAGAAGTTGCAACAAGTTACTAATTTATTTCAACAAGTTACTATTCTGTTTTAACAAGTTACTAATCTTTTTAAAAAAGTTGCTTAGTTGTTGTAACAAATTACTCACCTTGTTGGAAAAAATTAAAAAATTGCTTAAATTGTTGCAAAAACTAAAAAATATGTTGCAACAGATGAGTTAATTGTTGCAATGCATCTTACATTTGTTGAAGAAGTTGCAACAAGTTACTAACTGCTTCAACGGATGGATCGGATGTTTAAGCAAGTTGCGTAGTTGTTGCAACAACTTACTCACATGTTAAAATGGATCTCATATGTTGCAACAACTTACTCATAAGTTGTCGCAGGTATCTCATATATTGCAACAACTCCTTTATTGTTGCAACATATTCACGATATTGATCACATTGAACTCCTTTGTTTATACTGACTAACATTGAATTCATTTTTTTATCACTAAATATGGTCGAATTAAGTACTTCACATCAAATCACTCTAATGATCATTCGATTTAGGAAGAATACACTTAGAATTGCCCATCTAATCCATGAAATTATTATTTAATCCATTAAGGATGTTAGTAGACATATATATTCATCGCTAAATACCATTTATTTTCCTTGTTTAACACTAAATATGGGTGAATCAAGTAGTTCGCATCAAATCACTGTAATGATCACTCGATTTAGTGCATACTGACTTAATAGATCATCTCTCTTGACTCAAAATACATCAAATTGATTAAGTATTATACATTGATCACTAAATATCATTGATTTCTTTTGTTTATCACTAAATATGGGTGAATCAAGTAGTTCACATCAATTCACTCTAATGATCACTCGATTTAGTGCATACTGACTTAGTAGATCATCTTTCCTGACTCAAAATACATCAAATTGATTAAGTATTATACATTGATCATTAAATATCGTTGATTTCCTTTGTTTATCACTAAATATGGGTGAAGCAAGTAGTTCACATCAATTCACTCTAATGACCACTCGATTTAGTACATACTGACTCAGTAAATCATCTTTCCTGACTCAAAATACATCAAATTGATTAAGTATTATACATTGATCATCATATATCGTTGATTTCCTTTGTTTATCACTAAATATCATTGATTCCCTTTGTTTATCAATAAATATGGGTGAATCAAGTAGTATCTGTTGCGACAACTATAATATCTGTTGCACCAAGTGTAGTATCTGTTGCAATAACTGTAGTATCTGTTGCAACAAGTGAGATACCTATTCCAACAAGATAATAGTTGCTGCAACAAGTCTTGTTACTTGTTGGATAAAACCCAACAAGTTACAGAGCTATTGCAACAGACTCATTACTTGTTGGAAACTGTTCAGCAATTTATTAACAAGAGTACACACATTTGTGATTTGAACACGATCAACATATCATATAAACCAAGTTCACAAACACTAAGAACATAAATTATCATTCTAAAAAAGAACAATATTAAAATGTCATAAAGTTCCAAAAAATAACTATTTTTGTGCCAGCTGTTTTACATAAGGAGCATTTATTTTTCCTTGTTCGCAATGATTCCCCGATTCCACGCCTCCTCTTTGTCCGCCTTCTTCCGGGTTTGCTGGGATCAACATATGGAGGAGGTATCTCTCTCTCTACTTCAAAACTTCTTTTCAAGATTTTTTTTTTTTTGGGTGGGTGATGCAAAAAACAAAAAACAAAAAATAAAAACTTTTCAAAACTTTTTTTTTTAAAACAATTTTTTTTTGGATGAGTGAGTTGAGTAAGAAACCAAAGAAAAAATTTACTTTTCAAGAATTTTTTTTGCGAGGAGGGGGTTTGGTGGATGGGTGGGGGTGGTGCAAAAAATCAAAAACAAAAAACTTTTCAAAACTTTTTTAAAATAAAATTAATTTTTTTTAGGGATGGGTAGGGGGTGGTGCAAAAAAAAAAAAAAAAAAAACTTTTCAAAATCTTTAAAAAAAAAAAAAAAAAAATTGTAGGGTTTGGGGGTGGGGGTGGGGCTAAAGGCGTGGGGGGGTGGATGGGGTGGGGTGGTGCAAAAACCGAAACCAAAAACTTTTCAAAACTTTTGTTTAAAATAAAATTAATTTTTTTGGGAGGGTGGGGGTGGTGGGGGGGTGGTACAAATAACAAACAAAAAAAACTTTTCAAACTCTTTTTAAAAAAAACATTTTTTTGTGGGGTTTGGGGGTGGGGGGAAAGGGCGGGGGAGGGTGGATGGGGTGGGGCTGGTGCAAAAAACCAAAAAACAAAAACTTTTCAAAACTTTTTTTAAAATAAAATTAATTTTTTTTGGGAGGGTGGGGGCTGGTGGTAACAAAAACAAACAAAAAAAAACTTTTCGTACTCTTTTTTAAAAAAATATTTTTTTCGTGGGGAGTGGCGGTGGGGGGCAAGGTCGGGGGAGGGGGTGGATGGGGAGGGGTGGTGCAAAAAATCAAAAACAAAAACCTTTCAAAACTTTTTTTTTAAAATAAAATTAATTTTTTTTGGGAGGGTGGGTGGTGGTGGGTCGGGGGGGTGGTACAAACAAAAAAAACTTTTCAAAATCTTTTTTAAAAAAATATTTTTTTTCGTGGGGGGCACGGGCGGGGGAGGTGGTGCAAAAAACCAAAAACAAAATCTTTCAAAACTCTTTTTTAAAATAAAATTAATTTTTTTTTTTTTTTGGGAGGGTCGGGGGTGGTGGGGCAGGGGGTGGGTGGTACGAAAAAAAACTTTTCAAAATCTTTTTTTAAAAAAAAACATTTTTTTGTGGGGGGGGGGGTGGGGGCAAGGGTGGGGGGGGAGGGGGGCATGGGGGTATTTTATGATTTATATGAGTTGGGTCAAAGTGTTAAAAACAAAACTTGAAAGCAAAGTGTAAAAAACAAAACTTAGGGTCAAAGTGTTAAAAATGTAACTTTGGGGCAAGTCAAAACTCCCTAATCACTAATCCAAAGTTTATCACCCCTACTCAATTGAAAAAACTAGAGTTACTCCAACTCAATTTTTAAACCTTTTTGTCACCTTTAATTAAAAGCCGCCACTAACTTGGACTTTAGAGACTATGATTATCACATAGAACCTAATTAACTAAATTTCAACCTTGCTAATGATGGGTTACCTCTAGATTTCGACATCACTTGATAATTGTGCTAAGGACTGCTCATGCATAAATCAACAAATTTCTATCCGTTTAAGGTTGTACATCAGCGCCACTACAACATTAGGCATCCGTAGCTACGGATTCTCGGCTATGAATTTGAAAATCGTGACTAATACTTAACTATAGCCACAAAAATTAAAATTTCATGGCTATTTACAATTTCATAAAATTTCTTAGCTACAAAACTCACATGGCAAAGCTAATTCCTCTTTTTTACTATAGTTGTCAACTATCGTGGCAATTGCCCAAGTAGCTACGAATTTATTGCTACAATAAAACGTCGTAGCTAAATCGCATGTTTTTGCCACGCGTTTGAAGTCACTGTAGTAATAGTAATCTTATAGCCACAAAAAATGACTTGAAACAAAATATTATAGCTAAATGGATATTTTTGCTTCAAGTCATAAAAATCCGTAGCAATAATTACCAAATAGCTACAAATTTATTGCTACAGTAAATCGTCGTAGCTAAATCGTATGCTTTTGCCACATGTTTGAAGTTACCATAGCAATAGTAATCTTATAGCCACAAAACAGACTTGAAAAAAGTTGTTATAGCTAAATAGATATATTTTTGCTTTAAGCTATAAGAATACATGGCAATAACTATCCTAAAAGCTACAAACTTATTGCTACAATAAAATTTCATGACAAATAATATGCTTTTGCCAATTATTTGAAGTTACGGGCAAAGGATATTCTTATTTTACATGTGACCCGCATCTCCACTAAAGTTGTGAGTAGAAGTTAAGTGAAGCTAAGTCCAGAGGACTCTCGGGATTTTGGCCATAAACAGCTTAAAAAGGACGATTCAGGGCGTATCACCTAGCTAACTTGGAGAAGGAAGGAAGAAAAGTCTTAGCCCCAACGAACAGATTCATGTTCTTGAAATAATGTGCTTTCATAAAAAAAAGTTAGTAACTTCTACGCTAAATCCCCTTGCTCTCTCCTAGCCACGCTTAACCGACTGTGTGGGTTGGTTGTCATACCTATCCCTTCCTGTCTTCTATCAAAATCATTTCAATGTTCAAACAAAAATACACTTGAAGTTACAATCATATCATATAATATTATATTATTCAATTAAATGAATTAATATTTTTGCTATGGAGTCATGACGACGATTTATCCAAAAAATTAGAGAAATTATTTAGAGTTTTCTTATACCTAAAGGGTTATTTTTATAAACGGAAAAGGGCCTAAAATACCCTCGAACTATTAGAATTGATACAAAAATACCCTCCATCCACTTTTGAGCCCCCAAATACCCCTGCCGTCTACCTATGGGATCTAATATACCCTTATTTCTAATAGCCCCATCTCATTTATGACATGTCAGCATTTAATTGGTTACCCCATATAATTAACTAATGTAATTAATTTTAAACTACATTGACCCGATCCCCAAGGTAACTACCCGACAAACCAATCTTTTTAAGTATACCATAAGTATTTCGTGGTAAGTGCGAAAGGAAATGGTTACCCATCACTTATTGCATACTACTATTTTTTTTTTATTTTTTTTTTTGCTAATTTTGACTATTTTTTCCTTTTCTTTTGGTTTTATTTAAATTACTCTTCCTTTTAGAAGTTTATATGAGTGTTATTAGCTGGATGAGAATAACTGAGCGAACAGTGGATAAACTATTATGCAACCTGGTATTAGTGCGTGAATTAAGCATTAGCGTACTGCAATTTTTATTGTTTCCAGCAAAAATAAATGATAATTTGATAAAATTGCTTCGTTTTTAGCCTTATTTAATGTAACACCTCGTACTTTCATACTAAACCATATCAGTAATATCCCATAGATTATGGATCCGAGTTAGATGTGAACGTATGAAACTAGTATAAAGATCATATTTTAGCTATATGAATCCATTCGGGTGATAAACAATCTTTTTGAAGTCAAACCAAAAAGTGAAGTTCTAAGGCCTTCTAAATTCGTCATAAGTTGGAAGAGACAGGTTGACGGCGTTTTCGGTAGTTGACGTTAGGGTTTGAGAAAACTCAAAACATGAAAGTTATAGACCTTTGAAATACCTTTCCAACCATATATTATGGAGCTCAAACGGAGCTCTGTGATAGTTATGGCCCGGTTTTTACTCGCGCGAAGTGCTGCGAAGTTGATCGCGCACGAGCCATATTCTCGGGCGATCACCCACGCATTAACCTCCAGCTGCGCGACCGCGCACCGACCACGACGTTTTAAGAGCCAAATTTCGTTATATTCTTTCCCGGTTTTAAACCAATTTTTCGAGGTAAAAGAACCACTTCTCTCAAGCCCTAAGGACTAAGCTCTTCTCTCCCAACCTTTAAGAAACTTCAAGGTAAGCCTATTCCATGCAATCCAAGTCAATTACAACATACGTTCATGATCATTAAGCAAGAATCCATCATTCTTAACATAGGATTTTCAAGAAAACCCATCTCAAGGTTCAAGAATTCAAGATTTTGGAAATCCTTTTCAAAGCTCAAGTCTTTAATTCAAGTTTTGGAGCGACTAAGGTATGTAGAACTTCCATCACATGTGAAATCTCTACGTTCTTCCCCATTCAGAACTTCTTGATATCCATTATGAAGTGTAAACCCCTAGGGCATTAAACCCAATATATTGGTAGCCCATAGTTATGTATTTATACAAAACTTTGTATCTATATATCGTTATTGTATTCCTAATCTTCCATTACGGTTATTAAGAACCTAAGGCTTAATCCATGAATCTGAATTCTTCCTCATGTGCTCTCATTATGTTTATATGAAATTTTATAATTTTATGTAGCAAGTTACAAGCATGTTTTCAAGTCAATATACATATAATTATGAACTATTGTTATTACTCATAAGCATCAAGAACATGTTTGCAAGACTATGATAAGTTATCTCATGAAACCATATTACAAGATATTTCATGAAACCACATTACAAGTTATTTCGTGAAATCATGATTTCAAGTTATTTACAAGTTATTTCACGAAAATCATGGGCTTAACTTAGCCAACTATATATCATGTTCATGTTTTTGGGATTGCTGAAGTCTAAAAGTTCTCGGATATCACGAAACTACGTTGCCACCGTAGGATAAGGGTTGTCGCAAGTGCAACACCTTCATTATGCCGGTTTGGATCCTTGCTTATTATTTCTTAAATCTCATATCCCATAAGGCAAGGTGTGAGTGTTCTCCTGGTAGGACGCATTCTATCATGTTGTCGGTTACACTATAGCATTCCCCACGTTACAAGAAGTTTTATATACATGTATTTTCGTTGATTTTGTTTTCGTTTGTCTCGTTTCATACTCATGTTCGATTATATTCGGTTTCGGGACATGTCCTATACCTATGTTGTGCCATGTTCTTCATTTCGTGGGTTTTACATACTAGTACTATTCACCGTATGTACTAACGTCCCTTTTGATTTGATGAGTAACTGGTGCTTCGCGGTGCGGTACCGATTTTCGAGCATACACACCTGGTGCGGGTGGGATCACCTCGGTTATCGACTTGTTGAGCCCCGCTCCTCTCGGGGGTTCAACATGGAGTCGATTAGTATTCGGTTATGGTAGTCCGAACATGTCCTGGTAGTTAGTATTCGACATGTTTTAGAGGTTTCATAGAAGATATTAGCTCACAGAAATCGGGCTATGCTTTCATGTTTTACGGACTATTACGTTTTGTGAATTTTCATGCTATGAGATAATTTCAAGACTTTATTCCGCAAATTACATTTTCATGATTCATTTAAATTGCATCATATAGATTATATCGTTTTGACGCCCATGTTGACAAGCACGCCATGAGGTTCGCTCGGACACGTACAAGAGCCGAAGTGCGTGTATTCGCCAGTGACATGGTTCGGGGCGTGACATTTAAGTTGGGACGGTTTGGGTTTTCGGGGAGGTGGGTTGGGATCCGGTCAACATGTTTAAAATTAATTACATTAGTTAATTATATAGGGTAACCAATTAAATGCTGACATATCATAAATGAGAGCGGGCTATTAAAAATAAAGATATATTAGACCTATAGGTGGACGGCAGGGGTATATTAGACCCCATACGTAGATGTCAGGGGTATTTGGGGGCTCAAAAGTGGATGGAGGGTATTTTTGTACCAATTCTAATAGTTCGAGGGTATTTTAGGCCCTCTTCCGTTTTATAAAAGTACTCATATTGTGAAACTTTAATAATTTGTAGGGAGATTTATGTATGTGTGGTCCTTAGTTATTTCAAATAAGTACTTAGAATAATTTAATCTATCTAAACACTTTTATTTAAATAAATACTCATATACAGAAGAATTTAGTTGTAATTTTAGTGCATTTAGTTTAATTTTGACGAAATGACCACAAGCTCAGAATACTTGGAGGAACAATTTAACACTACAAAAAGAAAAACAAATAAATTTACTGACATATGACATTTTGTAACTGATTATCTAGATAAAATTCTATTTTTGTCACTGATAAAAAGAAAAATATATATTTAAAATAGTTATGAATTTTTGACAAAAATGATATTTGTTGCAAAGTTTTGCGTTTTTCTTGATTATGTAGAATATAAGAATATATTTTGCTTATATCTAGTTGCGTAAGAATTAAGACTTTAAATATGATTAATATTTAAGTCCATAGCAAAAAAACACTATGTTTTAATTTTTATTAAGTTATATATGTTTTAATTTTTATTAAGTTATACGTGAGTTAAAATCACAATTAAAAGAACAATTGAATTATATCTAATTATTATGTAAATAACTAATTATATAAATTTTCAACCACCTATAAGCTCGTGTTTGATTACATTGTATAATTAGTTATATTTATTTAATAAAGACAAATAAAAAAAGGTACAATGGCTTAGTCCTCTTTAAATTTAATAATTTATTCATTATCATATAACTCATTGCCGATCTATTAGATCATAACTATTACATCATAATTTAAATGGGAAAATACAAAAATACCCCCCCCCCCCCAACCAACGTATACTTGGATTAATTATACGCACCGAACCGTTGCGGGCGACTGTTCCCCGACCTTATTTTTTGTATTTTTGTACCTTTTTTGATGCAGCACAATCAAAATTTGATGCCCAGTTGCACAGTGGAGAGTGTTGCACACTCTCCGCCACATTGGCGCCACGTCTTCTTCTTCTTCAAGAAATCAATCAACCCATTTTCCTCCATTAACACACACACATTCAACCCATTTTCTTCCTCCTTTAACACACACACACATTCAACTTATATGTGTCCTCCTAAAGATCTAATGGATAAGATTTAATCAATTAATCAAAGCATTTAACTATGGTAGAAAATTATCTCTCCTCGCGTTACCTGAGATGAATTCCTTGTTTTGCTCCCAAATCTTTTAAGAAAAATCATCATCATTCATCCCCAAATTTCAAATCATTGGCAGTAGTTAATAATCTTCTTTCTTCAACTTTGTCTTCCATTTCGTCTTCAATTCTTTAGATTATTAACTAATACTGTGTTTCTTATTACATGCTGGAAAAATACCTTTCATCCTTATTTTCCCTGTCATATTTTCCAAGTTCGTTATGTTCATTTCCTTCGCTTAGTTTTGCATTGAAATAATCGAACGGAAAGGATTTTAATTTAGAGATTTTGAACTCTCAAACAAGAATATAGAATTCTTTTTGAAACAAGAAAATCCACATAAGAAATCAAACCCACATAAGAAATCGAAAAAGATAAAAGCAAAAATTGAAAAAATTGCCTCTAAGAAGAACCAAGCTACTGGTGATATAAACTTGAACTGACAAAATTCGAATGGGTTACTGTGTTTTCTGTGAAGATTAGGAAGATAAGAATTTACAATGTGTGTGTGTTAATGGAGGAAGAAAATGGGTTGAATGTGTGTGTGGAATGTGTGTGTGTTAATGGAGGAAGAAAATGGGTTGAATGTGTGTGTGTGTTAATGGAGGAAGAATATGGGTTGATTGATTTCTTGAAAATTAGTTTTTTTATAATTGATGATGAAATTGAATGTGTGTGTGTTAATGGAGGACAATAGGTTGATCAATTTCTTGAAATGAAGAAGAAGAAGAAGAAAGAAGAAGACGTGGCAGTGACGTGGCGCCAATGTGGCGGAGAGTGTGCAACACTCTCCATGTGCAACTGGGCATCAAATTTTGATTGTGCCACATCAGCCAAAAATACGAGAAAAAATAAGGCCGGGGGGTAATAGGTCGCCGGCAAAGGTTAATGGTCGTCATAATTAATCCGAGTATATGTTGAAGGTATTTATGTATTTTCCCTAATTTAAATCAAATAGAGTATTACTTGTAGGATTCAACATAATTTAAGTAACTATTTAAATTTATTTAATTAAATTTGAATATCTTATTATATCACTCGTGGGTTGAGGGCACCCACGCTAATCGCACTCTCCCCCCCCCGTTTTAACCCATACCTTGTTCAACATTCAAATTAAGCATACTAAAAGAAACGAACTTTCTAAGAAGTCTCCATATCATATTACTATATATAATGAGGGCAATTCAATGATTTTTTGTAGTCCTTAGTTGCATCTCAACTATTTAGTTGAGCATCTTGTTAATCAAAACAAGGGATCTTTCAAATTTATCCTCGTACTTGCTTTTTATTGCATGATATACCAAAGTATGTTTCAAATAAATCAAAATACTTCCAAACCTTTTTGGTAATTACATGTCCCCTTAGTTTAACTTTTTGCAAGTGAAGTAGACATGTACCATGACTTTTTTTTGTGTCATATACTTAGCCCTATTTTATTCCTTTATTACTTAGGTTGCCACTTTCAATTTGGTAAATATAAAAAAGTTTAAGACTCTTTAAAATGCTTAAAAAGTTGTGAATGGTGATAATGTCATCTAAAAGAAATAACTATCTGCAAAGACAAAAACTATATAATATTAATTGTCACGCCCCGAACTATGGCCTGAAACCTCATTTGGTGCCTATTGAGAGCGACCTTTAAAGCGAACCATTTTCACTTTAATAAATCATGAGGCATAAATTAAATATAACTGAATGCATGATAGCCTTTATAAAACGTAGTAAGTCATAATACTTAATAAAAATTTTGTTTAAACATGAGTGCGGAAATATCATGAATGAGCCAAAATGGCTATGCGACTCAGAATGAGGACATAACATAAGGTACGTTGTCTAATCCATGAAACATCTATCATGAGTCAAATTTGAAAAACATAACTTTCTCGACAAGGCCCCTAGTATATTAGATGAACTAATCACATAAAATAAAGAGTTGACTAAACCCCGAATGAGATGGGGCACCAAATGTTATTTTCTCACATGCATTTTTGACGAAAAGAAAGTCGTCTGTATTAATACAAAATAGTTACTTTTCATATAAATATTGACGTAATTTGAATGTACTAGTATGTAAAGCAGGTCAAATGAAATAACATGGGACTTATAAAGTAACAAAGATACTAATTCCGTGGCGGAAACCTGAATAAATGAGCATGAACATGAATACATATATAATATAAAGCATGAGTAAAACATGGTAGGTAGGGAGAGCATTTCATAACCGACAATATAATATCACCACGTTTTTTAGATTTTGGAGTCCGGGTCCTCGCCGCGACCAAAACTTTTACATACCTTGCCAAGGTATAAGATGGTATCGTGCTGATAGATCCATTTACATGTAAATTTGCGTCCTATCGGGGTGGAGCGATCCTTGTCCTACGGTGGCTACGTAGTTTCAGGCTATTTGAGCCTTCTCGGGAACTTATGCAACTCCTAAAAACATGAACATAATATAGTTAAGCAATTTTCGTGAATTAACTTGTACTTGTCTTGTAATCATGATTTCACGAAATAACTTGTAAACATGGTTTCATGAAATAGCTAAAATATGGTTTTACATGAAATAAATTGTATTTAGTATGTATGTATCTTGTATCATAGCATCAAAGTAATTATATAATACAATTCTATGAAAACTTGTAGACATGTAGGATATTCATGAAATAAGTATTTTTATTTAAAACATGCATGCAAGAACCCACGAATACAAGATATGGGTTTTCATGGATTACGGACGGATTCTCAATAATCATAAAGAAATATTAAGAACTCAATGATGGAATTATAACAATTCATACATAATATAATCATGGACATGGACCTGGGTTATCATGAATGGTTTAGAAACCCTAGTTTTAGTAGAGAATCATAATTTATGGATTATGAGGCGTGTGGAAGAAACAATGATGTTCCCACACGTAGATAGTAACTCTACATACCTTAGTCGCTCCAAAACTTGAGTTAAAGACTTGAGCTTTGAAGAAACCCAAAATCTTGAATTCTTGAACCTCGAGATGGATTTTCTTGAAAACCCTAGTTTTTAGGAATGATGATTTCTTGTTTAGATTACAAGGATATGTACTAGAAATGACTTGGAATAATTAGAGAGTAGGCTTACATTGGGTGTTCTTGAGGTTTGGACTTGTTCTCTATGGATTTAGGGTGATTTTTCGTGAATGGGGTGTTAGGGAAATAAACCCCAAGCTTAAATATAACTTAAAACGCGAAATCCCGAATTTTTGACCCGAAACCCGACCTCGTTTCGCGATGGGTCCGCGATGCGGGTGAATCGCGCAATGTTCTCAAACTACTCGAGTTGCGCGATCGGCCCGCGAAGCGGGGCCATCGCACGCGCTCACGCGCCCCTCACGCGCCCCGAGAGGTGTGTCGGTCGAGTTTGCGCGGTGTTCGGTAAAATAGGCATAACTTCTTTTACATAGCTCTCTCAAGGCCCATAATATACCGTTGGAAATCTATTTCAAAGGGCTACAACTTTCATGTTTTTCAAGTTTCTCAAATTCCCAACGGATTTTCACGAAATTCGACTGGAAGGAAGACGTATCAAAAACTTAGCCGATTCTATAGACTTTTAAACGCCTTACTATTAGCCATATTGAGACGATCATATCTCCTTGCTCCGATCTCGATTGGCCCGGTCCTTATATCGTTAGAAAGCTATTTTTATGTACTACAACTTTCATTGAGGGTACTTTCCCAAATTCCCAACTAATCAAAGAGTTATCAACCAACGAAACTCAGAAGTAGGCCTATCAACCATTTTCGCAAAACGTTCAAACCTTCAATTTTTCCGCTAAAACTCTAATGGTATGAGTCTGACCTTAGTTCTAAGATACGGGGTGTTACATTAATAACCTTGAAGACCTCATTTGGTATTGAGAGAGAAGTCTTTAAATGATATTTTCACTTTATAAATTCTAAGATTATAATTAAATTTCTCTTGATCTTATCTTTTATTTTGAAAATATAAATTTAGGTATGATATTTAAACATAATTTTGTATAGCAGCAAAAAAAATGAAAACCGATCCATTAGAAAAATAAAAGTGAGGACAAATAAAAATTTTAGGTACGTTGTTGTATTGAGACATGATTTAATTATTTAAATTTAGTTGATCCTAACTTTCTCGGAACTGATAGCAGAGTTATAATATTATTATTGATGAAAAGTTTAGACATTAATATTCCACTTAGACTTCACGAAAAAAATGGGGAAAATGTTATTTTCTCACATGCATTTTTTGAAAGAAAAAGGAAAGTTTAAATTAAGAAAAATAGTTACTTTTCATATTTTAGATATGTTGATTTAATTTGAATTAGGATATACTAACATCAGTATAAAGTGTCAATTTATTAAATTTTAAATTTTGTATTATTTATAAGTAAGTTCACTAATTCCTCAACAACAGAATAAATGCACAATGTATAGTTTGATGCTTTTTTCTTGAACCGAATAAATTAAAAAACATGGTTGTTACTAATTGCGCATATGTAAACCACAAGTCCTTCTAGCAACTTTTTTTTTTTTTTTTTTTTTTTAGATTTTGCACTAAAGTATATTACGGTATCAAAACTTTTCAAGAATTATTATATTAAGATCTCTGAAAAATAAAAGAAAAAGAACTTTACATTTTTTTTCAATTTGCTTAATTAAGTTAGGGGTGGAGGAAAATAAAACGGAAAGGGATGTAACTGTACCTCCTAAGTGGGTAGCTTCTTAATCCCATCTTTGCATTTATTTTTAACTTTTTAACAATATTGTAACTTGTGTAGTTTAATTTTGTTATTTATC
Source organism: Lycium ferocissimum (assembly GCF_029784015.1). Classification (NCBI taxonomy): domain Eukaryota; kingdom Viridiplantae; phylum Streptophyta; class Magnoliopsida; order Solanales; family Solanaceae; genus Lycium; species Lycium ferocissimum. The sequence continues at coordinate 73,542,106 of NC_081342.1, read as the reverse complement.
TTTTCTAACTCTTAAACCATTTTTAGTTTAGCTAAACATCGACTTTTATGGTGATATGAGATCTTTTTAAGAAAATAAAACAAGAATCTGTGATGAGAAATAAAAGGATCATTCTATATATCGAAATCTTAACTGAAATAATATACCCTTCGTCCTGATTTAAATGCATCTTTCCATATTTAAAATAAGTTTTTCAATTCCAAAACTCTACATGTCAAGTTTAAGACCACAAAATTCAAAAGTTTTTATTTTTATTTTTTAAACCTCGTGCACAATCAAACTAAGACACTTAAATAGAAACGGAGAGAGTAGAATTTTTCTTTGTGAAGAAAAACAAAACTAAATGATCAAACTCTTATAGTCAGTTTTTTTTTTTTTTTTTTGAAAAAAAAAAATATTTTAGATACGTCCAACTTTATTTGTTTACCATATATTAAATTATCTCTTTTCTAATTTAAACTATTGTGGAATTTTCTGCCTAGATCTTGGGCTCGGACTCAGCACGGGCTTCACAAGACTAGTAAAGTATATGAGTGTGGAAATACAACAACTACCCAAGGAATCTGGTCAAGTCACAGTACAAGAGCTACTAAGTAAGCGCATAAGTCTGAATAGTAGAAATACATGAAGTCCGAACAATTTGAAAATTACAAGGACAAATATCATGATAGAAGAGTTTTAAGTTGTCAGAATCGTGACATGGCTCCCCCGAAAACTCCAACTAACCGCCTCGAAACTCACACACGAGGGCCCGATGTGGAATGTAACAAACTCGCACTTTAAAAGAAAGCAAGGTAGCATCAGTACAAACAACAAGTACTGGCCAACAAAATTATTTTTGTTGCCATAGATTGATTATTGTTGCAAAAAATACTTTTGGCAACAAAAACTTTTTTTTTTGTTGCATAGACTTTTCCCAACGACTGTTATTGCAACAACGTGAAACAAATTTTTTTTTTTTTTTGCAACAATAATCAATACTAAGGCAACAAAATTGAATTCTTTGGCAACAAAAAAGTTCTTTGCCAATAATAAACCTAAGTTGTTGCCAAATATTAAATTTTTTGTTGCCATTCCTATACTTTCTTGTAGTGTGGTAAGCATCATAGGCCTACTAAGATTAGTTTACGATATCAGGTACAGAATCAACAAGATAAACAGATAGGGACATAATAACCACTTAAGTCACATAATATCACATAACTGAATCATCGCCTAAGGTGAAGCACCTAAACACAAGTCTGCCAAGTTTCCAATATTACCTCATAGTAACCACATTCACAAATACAACCAACAAATCCAGTCAATCTATGTAAAATGTGATGATGATGTATTAAATGCAATGAAATGGACGTCCTGCAATGCAATGGCCAATATCTTAATCTGTACATACATGCTCCGAACGAAATTTCGACGTCTCAGCAGTCATGACCTGTAGAGGATCCATGACGTCCATGTACCAGTCACTCCGTACAAATTCCAAAGATGACTTTCACAATACCAGCCACTCCGCATAAAGCCCAGAGGTGACTTTCATAAACCAGCCACTCCGCACAAAGCCTAGAGGTAAATTTCATCTTTCACTCTCTTTTCAAACGTTCCATAACCTTTGTCCATCAATTGTTCCACGATTCTTTCATCAAACTATTTTCCACAACATTTCCATCATGCATGAATGTATGAATGCAAAAATGAGAAACCAATTAAATCAATGCCAATGAATATGCCATGGAGATCACAAAGCACCATAAGACATATCAAGTCTTACATAAATCACAACAACCATGAAAATGGAATCAATATCGAGTTTCAATCATCATAGTGAATCTATCACGTCACATCACTCCAACCACATAAGCAAGTACACCATATGTCACAATGCGTAAAATAACGGCGACGAGCCCACATAATCAGAAGTCATACCAACCTAAATGTATATCCATCCCAACATCATGTCTGAAGACCTAATAATGCTTTCTCCCGTCAATTCTACGCACACATGTGTTTCACTAATCAAATCTAACTAAAGTATGTCGTAACCTACCTCAATGCGGAGTCAAAAGCCACGAACAATAAAACGTGAGCCTTCCCCTTCCGAGAGCTTCCGAATAATCGAAGTGTAGTCAGTATCGTAATCTAAGTTAGAAAATGAGACTAACTATACCCATATTTCAATAGACATATTTGAATCGAAGATTAGACTTTAAAAGAGGAAATCGGGCCCACAAGGATAAAATGGGGATTTCAAAATTAAAAATGGTAACCCAACGTTCAAGAAGCTCAGTATAATTCCCCAATTGCTAAATAAACTCAATTAATCATCAATTTTAACATAAGATCAAAAATACCCAATTTAGGATAAAGCTCTAGCTTCCCATAATCAATTTCTTAAACAGAATAGAGATTCAAGCTTCCCATAATCTACTACTTCACAAGGTCCCATGTTTATAAAAACAAGACTCACCAAATAAACCCATATTCATAGGTTAAGATTCAAACATTAACATTGGTTTTGTAAACCCATCTTCCCCAACTAATCCCATTAATTTCGTCATAGATTCTAACTTAAAAAGTAAATAAACATAACTTAAGGTCCAGAACTTACTCAGAGACGATTCAACTCTAAAGCTCCTCAAATCACCTCCAAAACTCTTTAGGGTTTCAATTTTGTGAATGGGGGTTCAAAATAGGAAATAAAAGCTTTCTAGTTCGAGCCGATCTTCGTTCTGGTATAATTCGCTTGAATGATATGCAATCCCGCCTCAACGAATAACGATGCCGCTAGACAAGCGTACCTCATTAAATGACACAAAGAATCGCGTCTGCGAGCCAAGTCCCGCTTGGGCGGACCGGTAGAGGCAAAAACACTCTCGCGGCGGCGAGACATCAGAAAATATAGTTTTCACCACGTTTCAACCAAAAATCCCGACATCCATCCGAGACCTCCTGGATATAATTGGACATACAACCATATGCAAAAACATGTTACAAACTCACCCGCGCACCCAAAATTTCCAAAAGAGGTAATACTGACCCGGTCACCCCCGAACTCCCAAAATAAGGTTTCCATCCAATAGCCCAAAACACCCCCGAGTGCCTCGGGAACCGAACAAACCATCCTAACAAGTCATATCAACCATCTGGATCTAATGGAACCAACGAAACTCACAAAAGAACACAATACCCAAAAGTCAACTATTGCTCAATACTTTTCGCTTATTCAACTTAAGGGCTTCTAAACTCCTCAAACCAATCCCGATCACCTTGGGAACCGCGCTACCTATCCCCACGAGTCAAACGCATTCTAACGAAGCTAGGGGAAAAGTCAACAGGTGAAAAAGGATAAAAAAAAAACGTAATAATGACCAAACGGGTCGTTACACCAGCTTTAATATACATAACACATATAATTTATTTGTTTTTATGATCTAAATATTATAAAAGTTTTTTATACTGTCAGTATAAAAATTAAGAACAACTTATTTAACCAACAACTTTTAGTTAAGTTATGAGGTATTTTGCACCTTGTGTGCTATGACTAGATACTTCATTTTAGAGAGCTTTACAAAAATTGATGAAGTTTCCGGGTATTTGAACAGTGTGTACCAAAATTGTGTCTATCCAGTGACCATCATAACTTGTTAATAATGTATGGGTAAACTTATAAATAGTTTACACCGAAGTTATGCCTCTTTTATAAAGTTAGGAAGTTGGCAAGATATCATCTAAGACAAGCAATTGGCGTAAAATAGCCAAGTTTTAAAAAGTTGGCATAGAATGACCCATTCACACGTTTTAGGCCATTTTCTTTTGTACTCCATAACCCATAAATGATCTCACTAAAATAACTTTGTATACGGTTTCAATTTCATTCTCTCTCCTCCAAAATTTTCTCTTTTTTTATTTTTTTTATTTCATCTCCTAAAATCTCACTATTAACAATCGAAATCATAGCCGGATGTACATAGTTTTAGTACTCTCTCTCTTCTAACTTTCAAACAAAATTTCTCCTTAAAATTAGCAAACAAATATTTAGAACCATCTCGCTCCTTAAAATTAGTAAAAGATGTTCAACTATGACTATCCTCTTTCTAAAGGGTATTCCTCCGAATTCACCACCCACAAAAAAACATGTATACCAATCTGTATAGCAGTTGGTATACATATGATGGATACATTAAATTCACAAATACATGTATAACATTTGGTATACATATGATGTATACATCAGATTCATGAATACATGTATAGCAGTTGGTATATATATGATGTATACATTAGATTCATGATACAAGTATAGTAGTTGTTTTTAGGAGGTAATTGATTTTTTTAAATGTATATGTGTATTTTCTTGCAACTTTATTTTGGATACCGGATACTCACCTATTGGTTTGTTGATTGAGATGTACACACTTAATGTATACACATGTTGTTTTTATTTTCAACTAGGTTTTGTATACGTCTATTGTTATTTGTATACATATATTGTATACACTTGTTGATTTGTTGAATGAGTTGTACACACCTAATGTATACATATATTGGTTTTCTTAAAAATTGGTTGTGTATACATATGCAAGTTTGTTGAATGCAGTTGATTTTTTATTTTAATTTTAGTTAGGTTTGCATAGACATATTATATACACCTCTGATTTGTATACATATGATATATATTTTTTATTATTATTTTGGATGTACTTTATTGATAATAAAAAAGAAGTACATCAGAAGGTTGCATAGTAGCAAACCTCACCTACCTGAACGGAGCAGGCTCCATTTTTTTTTTAATGCAAACATGAACCACTGACGTTTAGTATTTACAGGTAAATCAGAATACATAATAAAATCGAAAGTTTGAAACTATGAAATCCATTTTGAAGCCAGTCAACTGATTTCAACAAGTTGTCGTAATAGCCACCACCAGAGTAACTACAAATTCCATTTATTCCTCCTGACTCACTCTATTAAAGGTAGGAACATGAACAAAGAGACATTTGTGACCTTTTTGCTCTGCAAACTGGAGAGAGTGGTAATATACATAATTGCACACAAAATGACCAACATCATCGGACATGGTTACTTCAAAGCCTTTCTTCTTTAAAAACTTCAGAATTGACTGTACATATGTATATCCCCAACAAATTTGATTGTGTATAGAATAAAGAATAAAGGGGATTTGATATTGTGGCAGAAGCAACTCTCCTTATTTAGGGGAATTGAAAGTGTTTACTATTCTTTAGGTATACCTGGTTAAAAAGGGATAAGAATATTATTATTTTTTTTGGTAAACTGTAAATACCATTAACAAACAAACAAGAGTCATTACACCTACAGAGCACCTAGAGTCCATAGCCACCCTATAGGAAGAGTTCTATGTCCTCTAAACCTCCTACAGAATCTAATTACAAAAAAACAATTGTTGTATCAGGCTAATGCATCTTTGAGCCTTCCTAGAACCTCTATATTTTGCTATCCTATCTATAAACTCAGATTTTATCTGTGTAATCACAATATCAGTATTCACTACTTTGCTTGTGTACAATTTCCAGTTTCTTGCTCTCCACACTTGCTATAGAACTGCACCCCATATAGCAGCAACCACTTCTTTGTAGAACTGCTTCCAATGTTTCCTTCTGATTGTCTCCAAGACCTGCTTTACTTCTCCTCTATGCACCAGTATGCCAGCCCAACTAACTATGGCATCTCTCACTTGTTTCAACCAGCCACATTCAGCAAAGAGATAAAGCGAGGTCTCCATTGCTTGGCTAGAACATAGGCAACAGTTAGCATTATCAACTGGTATATTCAAATGTATCATCCTTTACTTGGTGAGCAGTCTTCCTTACACAGCTAACCATACTATCATTCTGTGTCTTGGCTGCGCTACAGATGTCCAAACCAGGTCTGCAATTCTAAGTCTAGTCTGGTTCCCCAACATTGCATTATAGCTAGCAGTGATGGAGTATTTCCCAGAATGTGTCAAATTATATCTTCCTTGTGTGTACCAATTCTGCATCACAGACTTCAGAGCATTGATCGTTTGCCAGTACCAACTACAATCACTAGGAGGTTTATGAGCCCAGATAGAAAGATCCTACTTTGTGTAAATCCTATGTACCCATTTCACCCATAGAGAATCCTGTTTTTCTGAGAGTTGCCATAATAGTTTACCTACTGATGCAACATTCTAGTTTTTACTTCCTTTGACATTCAGGCCCCTAAATTTCTTAGGACAACAAATTTTCTCCCATGCCACAAATGGCACTTTCCTTCTTTCATCATTGCTACCCCAAAGGTAATTCCTACAAATCTTGTCAACCTCTTTCAGAATACTCTGAGGTACTATGAATACTGAGCTCCAAAAACTATGTATAGAAGTAAGACTGCATTCACTACTTGTAGTCTTCCAGTATATGATAGTTGTTTTGAGTACCCACTTTGAATTTTGTGTGTAATCTTGTCTATCAATTGTTGACAGTCTAGTTTATTCCACTTCTTTGAAGAGAGAGGGAGCCCCAGGTGTCTTATGGGGAACTGACCTAGAGAGAAACCAGTCATTCCAAGCAATTGCTCCTTTGTATCATCCTCCACTCCAGCTATAAACAGACTTGATTTATCAACATTTGCCACAAGGCCTGTTACTGCACTACAATGGATCAATGCTTCCATCACCCTTGCTACAGAACTAGCATCTCCTTTGCAGAAGATCATTAGATCATCTACAAATATTAAGTGAGTCAGTTTAATGTGCTTGCACATGGGGTGGTACTGAAAATCAGGTAAATTGCTCATGCATTTTAGGACGCTGGATAGGTACTCCATAACCAACACAAATAGTAATTGGGACATAGGGTCCCCTTGCCTTAGCCCCCTATAATTAAGCCCCATCTTTTCTTAATTGGCTACTTAGTGCCCATTTTTTAAGGCTTAAAATATGCTAAACGTTTTGGGTTAAATATTTGCTACTATTATGTGGTACTTATATGAAGATGTCAATTCCCCGTAAAGTTATGGCCTTTCTAATGATTTTTGCTTTCTCAAATGGTGACAATATGTAAATTCAGAAAATTTCACCAATTATTCTTTTTTGGATAACTGCTTAGTAAATTACCCTCTTTTTATATTTCTTGTAACTTGTGGAACTTTAAGATCATGGTCTTATGTTCTCTTTTGAGCAAACTAAAAGTTTTCTGAGTAGACGTTAGGCGACAGTTTAATGTCCATATTGCAAATGTTAGGCGACAATGAGGGCAATTTCAGAAATCTAAATACGAGATCAGCCGAACCTAGTAGCTTTCGCTCCAAAAAGTGTATTTGTGTTTAAAAATTTATGTATAATGTTAAACTTAGAACTCAATTATTAGCACTTGAAAATTGTCTTTCTAAAATTCAGAACCCATAAAATTAAAATCATAATTCCGCCTCCGACGGCAGTCTAAAGTTTTGTCTGTAACGTTGAGATGTAAGTGCAAACATTATACGCGGGTCTAAAGTTATTTGAAAGAGTAATTTTTCAAAGGTTAAATTTGCACAACTTTTTAAAATAAGGACAAATTTAAATCATTTTTTGCGTGGATTGCCCTTCAAACACGCTGGTCTTTAATTTCCCCTCTCAAATTGCTGGTCTTTAATTTTTTCCCCTTGCCTAAAAAAGTGGTCGAAAATACCTTAAAGATCTGGGTTCGAATCCCGACTCAGTAAAAAAATAAATTTTCACAAGGCTAGGTTTCGCGAAAATACTGTAGTTCCAAGTTAGGCCTTATAAAGCATAACTTTTGTAGTTCTAGGTTACGGCAAAAGATATGCCGGACAAGGCATGACTTCTATATAGAAACTACTATACCAGCCCAGGCCACCGCATGTAGAAATTGTCCGCTTTGGAGCCTCAGTCCCTCACGGTTTTAAAACGCGTCTACAAGGGAGAGGTATCCAAGTACTTATAAAGCACTCTTCGTTCTCTTCCCCAACCGATGTGGGATTCGCTTGAACCAATGTGGGATTTGCCTAAGGCAAGTATTACACTCACCCCCCCGGGGACTCGGCGTCCCAAAGATTTGCCCCACCACCGGCCCGCACCGACTTATACCAACCGTAATAGCCCGTGCCACCGCATGTAAAAATTGTCCGCTTTGGGAGCCTCGCCCCCTCATGGTTTTAAAACGCGTCTACAAGGGAGAGGTATCCAAGCACTTATAAAGCACTCTTCATTTTCCTCCCCAACCGATGTGGGATTCGTCTGAACCAATGTGGGATTTGCCTAAGGCAAGCATTACACTTAAGCTTTGTCACGCCCCCAACCATGGCCTGGGCGAAACACGGCACTTATTTTCCTTTTACGCATGTGACCGAGGGAACCACATGGCTTGGCGAATCATCACGAGGCATAACATGAGCGGAATTTAACGTGAATGCATGATGAGCCTTTATAAAATTCAATAAGTCATACTACTTAATCAAAATACTTGTTTAAACACGAAAACGGAAATAACATGAATGAGCCAAAATGGCTATACGACTCCGAAAGTGTGAAATGACATAACTAACTTGTCTAGTCTATGAAACCTCTAACATAAGTCTGAACATGAAAAACATACTCATCGATAAGGCCCCAAAGATACCTTAGATGCATAGCTAATCATAAAATAAAGAGTTGACTAAACCCCGAATGAGACGGGCCTCACCAATAAGCCGATATGAATGTCGTCCTACCGAGAAGACGCGTCATCCTCGTAAATTAGTACCGCATCGTGAAATGCAGCCCCCGGGCAATAAAAGGGGACGTCAAAGACATTGAATGTACTGGTATGTAAAGCAACTGAAAGAATTAACATGGGACATGAAAATAAAATAACAAAGACTGAGTTGAAACATGATCATGAACATGAGTACATATACATATATAACATGTGTAAAGTATCGTGAGTAGGGGAAGCAGACATATAACCGATAAAATGGTACGGTACTTGCGTCCCTACTGGAACACCATACCTTGCCATACATGAGATTTAATAATATTATGAAAGGATCCGCCATTGCCAGAGATCGTCCTAAGTATGGGTGGAGCAATCCTCATCCTACGATTGTGAACATACGTAGTTTCAATGTCTTTAAAGCCTTCTCGTAATTAATGCAACTCCCAAAAAAACATGAACACGTAAAATAAGTGGCACTTACTGGTACATGCCTATGGTTTTCATGAATATAACTTGCTTGTACATGGATATCATGAAATAACTTGTAAACGTGGTTTCATGAAATAGCTTGTATTTAGCATTTATGTATCTTGTATCATAGCATGAAAGTAATTATATAATATAGTTGCATGAAAACTTGTAGACATGTAGATATTCATGAAATAATCATTTTAGCTAAAACATGCATGCAAGAACCCATGGAATACAAGATATGAATTTTCATGGATTACGGACTGATTCTCAATAATGATATGGAGTTATTAAGAACACAATGATAGAATAATAGCAATTCATACATAGTAATATCATGGACATGGGCCTAGGGTTATCACGAGCATGGTATAGAAACCCTAGTTTTAGTAGAGATCATAATTTATGGATTTTCAGTGCTTAGGAAGAACAATGATGTTCCCACACGTAGATAGTAACTCTACATACCGGTAATACTCCAAATTGAATTAAAGATTTTAACTTTGAAGAAGATTTCCAAAATCTTGAATTTTTGAACAACGAGATGAGTTTTCTTGAAAACCTAGTTTATAACAATGATTTTTTGCTTAGATTATTAGAGTATATGTTAAAATTGAGTTGGAAGGGTTTGGATTGACTTACCTTGATATTTTGGATTATTGCTAGGGCTTGGAATTGTGAATAATGAAATAAAAGAACTCAAGGCTTGAATTTATACAAAAGTTTGAGGCGTTAAGTTAGATGGACATATTATACGGTCGTATAAAGTTATACGGTTCCGTATAATATGATCATATTTTATCATGGTTGAAAACGAACGTCGATTTGAAGGTCCGTATAAAATTATATGGGCCGTATAATAAGTTCGTATAACATGATCAAAACGGTTAAATTTGCGTAATCCTTCGCAAAATGGCATAACTTTTTGTACAGATGTCCCTTGACCCCCATAATATACCGTTGGAAAGGTATTTCAAAGGCTACAACTTTTAAGAAGGAAGTGTTCACAACTTCCTAATGCAAGTACCCGAAAATAAAAGCCTTAAAGTACTGGCATTCGTCCTAGACTTAGTAAATTTAGAAGGCCTTAAGAACTTCACTTTTTGGTTTGACTTCAAAACGACTGTTTATCGTTATTCATCCCAAATAGATTCATATAGCTAAAGTATCACCTTTATACTAGATTCATACAATCATACCTAATTCGAATTTACGGGATGTTACATATGCCTTACGAATTGTTTCCTTTTTTACTTTGCTATGATTCTACAGAATTTAGGCCTTGGCCGAATAGGCCTAATTTTTTCTTATACTTAGCTGGGGTTCGAACCCATAATCTTAGGGCTATTTTCGGCCACTTAAAGTGCCAAAGGACAAAATTAAAGACCATCCCCGAATATGGACATTTGTGCGTATGACCCAATTTAAATGTGGGCCTAAAAAGGATATCCGTGTAAATCAGCCATTTTCTATCTTATGGGCACCAATCGGACCTCATTTTGTGTTGTGGGCTTTGCAGGTGGCCCGGCCTCTCTACTATCTTTTCTGGGGCCTCTCTATTATGGGTTTGATCGTGCTGCTAAACTCAGCAGTATAATCAACAAAATGGCCAATCTATTATTCATAGAACTACAAATTTTGACAATACTAGAGGAATAATTTGTGGAACTAATAATGTGTGTATCTACATATACACAGCCAAAAAAAAAAAAAAAATTAGGTTGAACTTTAAGCACGAAAAATTGTTTTGCATCTTTTACTTATATCTAGCTTTTATATGGTTTTCCCAAACAGACAAACAAAAAACTACTTTTGATGGTTATTCTTGGCATAATTTTCTGTCCATCAACATTTGCTATATAGATACGTATCTCCCCGAACTATCATTGAAATTTAGGCAAATAATTTCGCAGTTTTCTAGTCCGCATTCAGCAATAATAATGAAAAAGAAAAATGAACAATTATTATTATGCGGTCTTTCAAAGGGAAAGATTTTTAAATAGTAAACATATCATGAAGTTTACTTCTTCCCCGTACTTGTCCCCAAATAATATCACTTCGAACAAATATATAGAGCCTCCCAAAATTAAGGTGTGTATTGGAAAAAAAAAAATTACAAAGAGAATAATTTAGTACCAGAGGTATTTATGTATTATCACTTATCAGGTCTTATTTGTTGTGTTTACTTCACTACATTAGCTGCGAGGTATCTATTCTCAATAAGGGGCTTTTGTTTTTGGTTTAATATTGTAAAAAAAAAAAAAAAAGGAGCCCTAAAAAAATCTTTTTTGTCTGGTTTGTGGAATGTATAGTTTTCCAGCTAAAATTGAGGGGCAAAAGCAGAGATGCATGCAGGATTCAAGCTGACAAACTCTGAGATGATTTTTCTGAAAAAATGAGAGAGCCATTAGACAGACAGATATATCATTGTCCAATTAATTACAGTCAGAAATCTTAGGTAAACTTAGCATCCGTGCATATACATATCTATATTGTAGACTCTATGGCTGATGTTGACTCTACTGAATGAGAGAAAAGGGTAAGATAGGTAGAGATAGAAAGTAATTACAAATTCAATAGAACCCAATAATTTTTCGCACGAGACATAGGACCCGTTTGGCCATGAGAATTTTCACTTTTTTCTGAAAAAAATATTTCACTTTATTTGAAAATCAATGTTTGGGCCATGAAAATTTGAAAAACACTTAAAACTTTATTTTCACTTTTTTTCACTTTCAATATATCAAACAACCATATGTCTTTGCAAAAACAATTACCAAACACAACTCCAATTTCTTCTCCCTCGGAGATCTACCACAGAGTGCGAGAGGACCATACAGAATGGATCAATTACAAATGCCCTCGCTAAGACACAAGCATAGGAAGCATAACTCTTGGTGACTTATTTTGTATTGATAGCCTGTAAATAACTAACTGCGTATAGGCTTAAATTATAGAACCACTGTATAGTAGGTTTCTTTTGGATTATGCAATTGTAAAGTGGAGGTTTGGATACTATATCCACCTTTGTAATTCTAGTTTCTGGTTCTTGAAGGTTAATGAAATACCCAACTATTTCCTTTGTATATATAAATGGGGGAATTAGGACTTGTGATTGGCAGATTGTGAGTTGATATTGAAATTGGTTTTCCCTCTCTCTCTCTTTGTTAGTTATAGTTATTGACTCCGCCGACGACGCCACCAGCCAGTCTATCGGAGAATATGTTCAGGGACCATTCTTGCTCCTGGTTTCTCAAGATTTCCTTCTTTTCGTTTAGTGTAATAGTTTCAACTTTCAAGAAAACCTATATTTTGAAATCCATAATTTTAAAATTACAATGGATAAAGCGGTAAAAATTAAAAATTTAAACTCATTATATTTAAATCTTGAATCTTCGGTGCAGTGGAACTGGCTTAGCGTCATGTTGGAAAGGCATTGAATGTTTGCATATAAATGATGCTCAGCTTCAGGGAAATTGATGACACAATTTAGAGGAGAGGTATCACTCTAGTCCAGGTTTTAATTTATCAGCCTTTTTATTTGAGTGATGACTTTAATCTCACTCTTCTCTCATGCTACTACTTTCCCGGTTCTTCATTTCACCCTGCATTTCCTCAAACTGGTCTTTCGAAAGTTCAAATTCATTAAACTATTCAAAATTTAAACTTGACACAACATATTCTCTATTCAAACGAACTTTTTGACTATTACTCCCTCCGTCCAAATTTTGATGGTTAAAATGACTTTTAAAACGTGTAGTCTAAAATAAACAATAATATTTGTGTAATCTAAAACAAGTGTAAATTACCCTTTCCTATATAGAGGTCATTAGCTTCTTTTAACAAGTATGAGAGCTACGTTGACAAAGTGCTACTGAAACAATTGTTGCTAGTTTCTCAAGAAAAGCTCACAAAAGGAACTTACTTAGTACTAATTCGTAATCTACATATATACACAATTAACACTGCTGTGCAAGTGGGTAATTGCTTTCTTTTTACCTTTGTATTCCTTTTTATGTGGGTTACTTCTCAATCACAATTCTACAGACGTTTGAAAGATTATTCTCTGACTATTCTCAAAACGTACGCTAGCTTTACAAAAGCTTAGAATGGATATATTCTTTCACGTCCCTTAATTTAACCTTTTCTTCATTTCAAGAAACTTTTTATGTCAATCTATCTGTGAGTGATGCATGATGTAAGAAAATCTTGTAAACAACACAAAGTACGTAGTGTGAGGATATATACATACAGATTTTCTACATTTATATTTCCATGCTTATGATCATCGAGATGAAAAAAACAAAAATGACATAAGAATGGGATATATATTGTCATGACTATATATAGAATGCCATAAATAAGAGGTCTATTATTGTGTTGTATAAACTCATGGACTTCCCCAAGAAATATAATTCACGTGTGGCAACTGGAAAAGAAAACCCTAATAAGAATAATGATCGAATGTAGTGATGATACTTTAAAATTCAATCAGTATAGCAATAGTGGCGTAACTACGTACATAGATTGATGGGTAATTAATCGAGCATTTCTTATTTGAAAAATTATATTGTGCATATAGAAAGTAATACTACTATAAGTAAAAAGTTACGTTTCATAGATATGCATTAAATCTTGAATTTTCTGGCCCCGATACTGTATAGAAAGAGAGAGGAGAAACTACAAAGGAAAAAGAATTGAAGAACATAAACGGACAGAGCATATAATTAATGCCATCATTAAAAAGAGAGAAACGAAGAGGAGAATATAAAAGAGCACAAGTGAGAAGCATATAAAAAGCAGCATCATACTATTTAAGAGTATGAGTAAAGATATACTGTAATACAAATTTAAGCATGGTAAATGATGAAACTCTTACTCTTAACCCCCTGGTATAGGAAAAATTCGTAGTAGGAGTAAAATCCTCAATGATTTCACCAATCTGCTTTTGTCATGACCAAATCCATAACATTAACATAAAGACTGAATCAGAGGTTTGGAAGAGATTGTTACTTCTTCTTGTTCCGCATTATGGATGGATCATACATTTGACAGGGTCAATGGAATCCATTATTTTCGCACACGAAGTACAGATATAGAAATATCTGAATTTATCAAAATGTAACAAATATTACATTATTAACTAATAATTTCAAAAGTGAAGTAGGTTCAGTGATAATTAAGAACTTTAAAAATTGAACTCATCAAATTTAAATCCGTAAATACATAATTTTGAAAATATAGAAAAGGAAACATACTGCAGAGAGTAATTGTATAGCTGAGGAGTAGGAAATAGCTTAGCAGTTAGTAGAGGAAGCTCTTTTTTTTGTTTGGTCTCTTTTAGATTTCTGTTGATGTAACTTGGGACCTTCGTATTTGTTTTGTGCTTAATAATATGTGGTTAGTTCGACAAAAAAAGTTTAAATCCTGCATCTGACTTTGCATGCTCGTAAGGAGGAAGCAAGATTTGAGGGGAATGAAGCCTGGTCCGACGACACAAACACATGATCCATAATCAAATCGAACAATTGTTGATCTGTGAGTAATATACTGGATCAAGTTGGTGGCCTCGAGCCAAACAACATTCCCCTCAAAACAAACACTGCTAATTCCTCCTTCTCATCACTCTTGTTCTTTTCTTCATACTGTTTTGTAGAAGAAAGAAGGAAGTGAAATAATTTGGGTAAATGTAGTGAGTGTGTTGTGTGAGAATGAATGAAAGATGGGACAATACATATATAGGATAGGGAAAGAAAGATAGGACAAAAAAAAGTCATAAAAGTAGAGCCAATAAAGAGCATGCCCCGACCCTACAAACTATAACAAGTTAAAATTGTCTTAGAAATGACCACGAAGGACCAAATTCCTATACCCTCTCTTTCTTCATGTGTCACTCTCGTTTTAGCCCAATCTTGACTTTAACCATGCGCACACAAGACATATACTCCCTCCTTCCCAATTTATTTGGTCACTTTTCATTTTACACTCTTATTAAGAAATCATAAATAAAAAAGATATTTTTACTACATTATCATTATCTCTCTTCAATTAATGATACTCTAATCAATATTGGTTACTTAAAAGAATAATTAATGTTAAGGATAAAATGGAAAAGATTTAATTAATTCTATCTTGGTTTTGTAAATGGACAAGTAATTTAGGACATATAATTTTAGTAATGTGACTAAGTAATATGGGACGGAGGGATTACACATTATACATGGTTAAATTTGAATTTCCTATTTGTTTGACGCTATTTATGTATTGGCTCGTTCTAAATATATTGGTATATATTATATTTGGAAATAACTATTATTTTGTCCCATTTTATGTGAAATATTACTATTTGGAAAGTCACGATGTTTTTCTTTGACTACTATTTTTTCAAACTTTTTAAACATTTTGAATCATTATGTAAATTTTGTTTTAAAGAATATGAAAAATTCATACTTCGAATCGCTTCACATAGAATGGGACTAGGAGAACATTAATAATAAACGTTCACATATTACCTTTTAATGAGAATTTTTATAGACACACAAATATTATAACATATTTACAATCACAAATTTCAAAATTCTTCGTTTTTCCGTAAATATCGGGTAGAATCAAACTATATCAAACAAATTGAATCGCTGGAAGGAATTAATACTATCATTTCGAGAGATAGCAAATGATATAGGAGTATATAATTAAGGTTCAATCACTTACATACCAAAATTAGAACAATGGATAACACTTTTAATAAGAACTATTGTATTATAGCATATTGTATCAAAAAGGAGAGGTGGGCGGGAAACATGCAAAAAGAAGATTATGCATTATATTTAAAAAATTAGATAGGAAAGACAAGGTCACAAGAAGAATGAAGTAGATATATACATCTATAGAATTGCGTTGTGACATAAATAGGTAAACTTGACAATGAAATGACATGTTCTGAGTTCAGAAACAAGCTAATAAAACATGGCAATAGGGGTAATTAATCTAGGCATGACACCAAAGGATAGGGTAAAAACTAAACTTGCGAACAAAATAAAAGAATCTTTTACGTAGAACTGACAAATAAGATGTGCAAAATTTACAGGTTTTAGGTAAAACTATAAGCGTAAAATTATATTTGTGTAAATATAAAAGTAGCAAAAACTTGGTCAGATGAGAAAGGGAAGCCTCGTGCAGAGTGTAATTAAATTCATTTTTCTAAGCTTGCGGGGGAAAATTTCGAAGACAGATGCTATAGGCCATGGACTAATTGGTTTACTCTATGGACCACTCAAAACCTACAAACATCTTCTTACAACTGTCCAATTAGTATGGGTCGGAGCTACACTATTTGGGTTCAGTCAAACTCAATAATTTTTGTTTCGATCCGTTTTACATAATTAGAAAATTCATAAAACATGTATGAATCCAGTTTCAAATTCAATAACGAAAATAAACTATGAATTCGGTGCAAGTTGAGAACCAATAAAATTCAAATCCATCTGTCGTCTGTCCTGTTTTATCCAACCAGCTATATGGAGAGTTCATTTACTGTTTATAACGTGTAAAAAAAAAAAGTGTGTATATTACATGAAAGTACAATAAATTGTAAACTTTATGTAGAAACGGGTTTAACAGGAAAAGCACTTGGTTGTAGATTATTTTTTATAGTAATCAATGTGATAGCTGATTTATAAAATCTTTTCTTTATTTTATTCAAGAAATTTGATTAGTTATTCTAGTAAAAGTATATGCAACCACATCAAAGATGGAATCAAGCAACCCAACTTTACTCTTCTACATATCTATCAAGCTCCACCCTCATTTGTTGTAGTATATGTTAGTAGGAACAACCGAACAAGCCTTACTAAAACTTGGCTAGATTTGGTAATGCAAGTATCCTAGATTATGCTGTTGTGGACTATGTAATGCCTTAATCTACACTATAAAAAATACTGAAATTATCTACAAATTTCATTGCTAAATTGCTCGTAGGTAACAAATTTTCTTTATAATCTGTTTCTTAATAAATTAGAAAGAATTTGTTGGTTAGCTACATAATTTGTCCACTGATAACTCCTATTCTTTCCATTAATGCGAGTACTTAATGTATAATATTACCATGCTTCTACCACAAAAAGAAAACCCACGTCGAAAGAAGGCTACTTCCTCTGATAATTGTAAGGCTGTAAGCATGTAGAGAATTCCAAAACAATCGTGTCAAGAACAGAATACACAAAGCAATCAAGCAGGCAAGGATGGGTCAATAATGAGCCTAAGGCCAAAACAATAAAGACTTTTCCACAGTAAATTGAAAAGAAAGCTAGCTGTGACACAGTTGAAAGCAGAAAACATGAAAAAGGCTAGCTACTCTATACTATGTTTTTAGTGTATAAATTTTGCTGAAAGTTGATTGAATTGAATCCATCCTTCACTTTTCAAGTTGACTCCTTAAAAGTTACACATCTTCTATTGTCCAAAAATATGGACTATCTACTGTAACTTCAAGATTGATGAGCAATATGATGGTCGCTAAATTTTCTTTTCCCTTTTTTTTTTTTTTTTTTTTTTTTTTTTTTAAGTTTCCCGTCCAGTGTTTGCTATCCATATTGGAGTTCCAACTAATCCGAATTTCTTTTCCATTTTATACTCCCTTTGCAATATCATTACAAAAAGCTTCTTCTTCCTTAGTTTCAAACTGATTTTCCTTTAAGGACTTCCTTTGTTCTATATTAGTTTCTTGGTGGCAAGAGTGGACCACAATAAAAAGTTCCTTTTGAAAAGGTGCCAAGCCTTTTTACGTACTACTATCTACACTGCTACCTAACGAGTTAGTATTAAAATTTCCAAACACCACCATACATACACATAGAGATGTGAAAATTGAAAAACTATTACTCCATATATCTGTCGACATGTGACACGACTTGATTTGTATATTTCGGATGAATTTCTTAGTATGAATAGTAGGATTTTCTGTTTGTTTTGCCATTGACTCGAGGTGAAGATGCTGCAGTGATTTAATACCACTACTATTGATTAGTTATGCCATATGGTTTTGTGACCAGCTTGCCTGGAAACCATGAAATTCCCAAAGCTACTTTTTGACTTCATGTCTCTTATTTCTATATCTTTCACATTGTTTTTCTACCCAACAATTCACATACACAAACTATGCCTTCATTTGCTCCTTTTGCTTGTTACAGTTCTTTGCGAGCTATAGCTAGCTATTGCCTGTAGCTATTTGTCCTCTACTCCTTTACTAAAATATATCCTAAACCTTTTTTTTAACTTTGTGAATATATATATTAAGTGAATTTTTTAACATATATATAAAATCTGAGCAAAAACTACAGACTTTTATCGATCATGTAAGTTGCATTTTAGTCACCGAGATGAAGGGATCTTGTACTCATTTTTTAATCTAACCATTCTTTCACGATTTGTGTACATGATGACATAATTGCGTTTATCATAATTCCATGTGGTGATTATAGAAGGATTTTGCTATTCTAAAAAACAATCGTATTTCGCAATAGCTACAAATATTGTTTAAATAAACTACAATGGAGAAATGTATTTGTTCTTTTGTACTTTTGCATTTGTTGGTGGATCAAATCATACCTAGCTAAAAATTTAATTCTTGATTATTCATGCGCATACATTTATTTGTACTTGCGGGTTCATTTATACACGCATAGTGTTACTCCGAGTAGTAAGCACTTTAAAACAAGATAATGAGTGACAGAATGAGAACATTAAATAGGGGTATTAATTAATGAATTCAGTAGCACAACAATCAAAATTTGATTGATTGGAGTAGTTAGTAAAAGCTGAAGTAACTCATTAGTTTGGACGCTTCTAATCATTCTGGGAATAATGTACCTATAATAAAGTCGATCGTTAGGAAAAGGTGCATTGGGACCGTGGGAGTTGTTGAAAAGTTGAAAAAATACTTAGTGGACTCCTTTTTTCTGCACGCATTTCAATTACCAAATAGTTTATTTATTAAATTTATATATGCGATATACTAGATTCTTTTGCATTATGAAACAAAAGAGAAAATTTAGGAACAATTCAAGCCTAACATTTGCTGTCTTTCAAGTTGTTATAGAAGCATACACTACAAGCCACCTCGATTTTCCTTTCTCCTCACTATATTAGCCTAAAGTTGGATGTCTTTCATATTAGTCGGTATTACGAACTGGTGTCAAGCATATGTCTTTTACTTCTGTTATTTACAAACAAGATTTGAGTGAATTTTCTTAGATTCAATCAACTATGTGATAATTCTAAATTAGTTAAGGTAGATTATGTTAATCCTCTCTATTCATTTCGTAGCATCAACAATGACAATAACAACAACTTACCAAGTGTAATCGCGCATGTGAGATTTAGAGAGAATAGAGTGTACGCAATCCTTACTCCTTACACCTACCTTGTGAGGGTAAAGAAGGTGTTTCAATAGGCCCTTGGCATATGTGCCTAAATTGACCAATATTCAAAAAGTCTTATCAAAATTGGACTATTCGACAATCACTGGCTTTCTGTTTATATTTTCCTTTAGTACTAGTAATGAACATGCACAGCTCAAAGCTAAGCGAATCATTAACCACAATTTAAACTTGGATATAACTCCTTGTAATGGCAGTAGATTTTGGTTTTAGGGCACTATGACCAATTGTGCCATCCGTCTAAGACGAAGGATATTATTCGTTTCTAATCGTTCTCAGGTAAACTCCAAGGCTACCATTTCGGACCAGCATTTATTTGGGTAAAAACTGCATTGAATTGATTCTTCTTAATGAACAGATCCAATCGCAACTTCAAATAGGTTTGAAGAAAACTACATCCTAATATTGTTCAATGGTTACGTATTAAGCAGTGACGTGCATCATGATTCATAAGGAGAATTAAACATTTGGAAAATATTTGATTGGAGAGGGCAACAAATATTCGAAAGTTGATTAAGTTGGAAACAGGACTTCGAACTTTAAAAGACGCTACCTATTACAGCAATAGATATAGGTTTGTTGTTAAGAAATAAAAACCAACAACATAGCAAAATAGCAAATACGTACTATGTACTATGCGCTTTGATCTCACAAAAGTTGTCTGCCTCATCAGGACAACTACCAAACGTTTGTACTCATTTTCAACAGATGTAGAATATTGATCACACTCATGTTCCCACATAAGAAAGCACCATGCAGAAACAGAGCTGATCTTAAATGAAGTAAAGCTAATAAATTGATAAAGAGTCGGGCACCTTTAAGAACTATGAAAATAGCAAATATTCTTCATATTCCCTCCAAATACAGGTAAATTAATCTTCAAGGGTAAAAAGAACAGGAAACCCAACAATAAATTCAAAAGTACAATTTCCTTTAATAAGAAAATCCAAGCAACTACAAGTCGGCAACAATAGGAATTCAGCATCTACTTGATCTTCTTTTTAGGCCTCAACTGCAAACGCAAAAATAATCATTGTTGTCAGCTAAACGAAGTGTCAATTTATATTCAAGGAAATCAAGTTATATTTTAGGAATTTGATGAGATTAACCTGGTTGCTGTGTCCGCACTTCTTCTTGCGACAGTTCACAGCACGAGGATGCAACCGAGCATAGCACCTTTAGATATTTTTAAAAGGTATGCATTAGAAACAAATATTGGAGGTGTAGAAAGAACAACAGCAGCATGATGACAATACATATTATTAACCAACAGCCAGATGGATTAACTGACATAAAATTGAAGATCAGCAAGAGGATAAAATCCCCTTTGCTAGTAGCCATAAACAAGCAAAGTCACTACATTTGGTCCATTGTATTTCTACTCATTTTGAACAATGAAATCCAAACTACAGATATGTCAACCTGCCAAAACTTTGACAACGGAGTGTGTTACTAATTTTTTTTTGAAACCTTACAACCAAATTATTAAAAACTTAAACCTGCAACTTAAATGTTCAGCAATCCGTCAACTTCCCGTGTAGTGAAGATAACTTGTATACATATCACAACCATCTAAATGATAAGAAAATGGCTGTTGGGCCTAACTCGGGCCTATTTCTAACACCAAAAGCTAGCTCAAGAAGTGAGAATTGTCCAATTCCATATAAGGAAGGAGACGAATGATCCCAGCCAATTTGGGACTCTCGCTAATTGGAAAAAAGCTATTTTCTCAAATACCTAAATTTAAGGTCTCTTTTGAAATTCATCTATTATAAGACATGAATACTTACATGGAGTTAGAAATATCTTGTAAGTTTATCAAGTTGGAAATTTGAACACCCCCGACGATTTGAAGTCAAAAAATTCAATGGGGGCTAAAAATTTAAAAAAGAGAAGACCATTTAAAAAAGAGAAGATCTTACTGATACGTTGAAATTAATGTTCTTAGTATAAGGTAAACTTACACAAAATGTCACAGTAAGATATTAGACAGACACACTTCTGCTGCTGTTCATGAGAGTACACTCTCTTTGAAGAGAAATTTAAAAAGAGAAGACCATTTAAAAAAGAGAAGATCTTACTGATACGTTGAAATTAATGTTCTTAGTATAAGGTAAACTTACACAAAATGTCACAGTAAGATATTAGACAGACACACTTCTGCTGCTGTTCATGAGAGTACACTCTCTTTGAAGAGAAATTTTACTTTATACTACCTACCTCCGGTTCATAATAAGCGTCCAATCAGCCCTTGTATTTTGTTTCAAAATAAGTGTCCACTCGTATAATCAAGAAGGAATTAATTATTTTCTTCCAAATTTACCCTCATTTAGATAAGTGAGTTTTTATGTAATCAAGAAACCATATTAGTTAGGTAGTAAGGATTAGCTTAGTCAAAATACCTATATTTCCCTAGAAGTTAGTATTTTCTTAAGGGTGTGCTAAAAGATAAGTGGACAATTATTTTGAACCGAGGGAGTATTAAATACAATGAGGAATAGTTGAGTGAGAGTTGTCTTCTTAATTTGCAAATTGGAACACGTGGCTCCCTATTTTTACATCATCCTCTCTCTACGTCCACCTAACCACCTTGACCAATCCTCTCCCTTTCTTTCTTTCAACCACTTCTTCTCCCCCCTCGTCCCGACACCATCCTCTTGAGCAAGAAATCACAATAAAAATACAAACTTAACAAAAAACATAACAATCGAAGTGCCCAGAAAACACACTAACACACCTCTGACTGTACCCGAAAACTAATAACTCCTTTTCCTCCATTCGTAGACACACAAATAAATACTCGAAACCCATAAACTCTGATCTCTTTTCAAGAACTGAAAACTTGAGACCTACAAGATAATTTTCTATGGGCAGAACACAATTAAGAGCCTGTTTGGATGGGCTTATGCCTATAAGCTGTATGCAGCTTATAAGCTAAAAATAAGTTGGGGTAGTCTAACTTATTTTTTTGGCTTATAAGCTGTTTTCAGCTTATAAGCTGCTTTAGATAAGCTAAGTCAAATGGGCCCAATTATTTTTTTGAGCTTATTTTAAGCACAAAATGACTTTAAGCTGGCCAGCCAAACACTCAAAAAAGCTGAAAACAGCTTATAAGCAACTTATAAGCCAATCCAAACGGGCTCTAAAATACAATCTTCACCAAATAAAACAGAAAATTATCCAGAAAAACACTAGCACCAACTTAAACAAACACAGTAAATCTGCAACTGCAAGATAAGTTTAACGTTTATGAAATCATCTGAACAAACCAGAGGTCCAAAGATGAAAAGTGGCTTTAAGATGCTTAAGAAAAAATGTAATTTTTAAGACTATGGAACGTTAGCAGAATGCTAATGAGTATAGAGATTATGGGACTGTGGTGCAGTGGGAAGAAATAGTGTCGAGAGGGTAGGTGGGAAGAAGAAGAAAAGAAAAGATGAGTGAGGTCAAGGAGAGGTGGCGGGTGGATATAGAGAGATAGAGAGGCTAGATATAAGAATGAGACATGCAAGTTCCAACTAGTTATAACTTGTAACAATAACTTTCGTGCCTGAGAAAATAAAGGACAGGAAAAGAACCAATTGCGATACTTGATTTCGAGGGTAACAATTTTCAGAATATCTGAAATCTAAAGAGAGCCTCTTTTGATTCTTCTCTTCAATTGTTAGGTCAAGTGTTTGACGCCTTGTTCTTGAGTTTGATTGACTTGTATTTCAAGTCGGGGCTTGAAACTTGTTCTCAACTTTGAACTTGAAATCACGAACACTTTCATTATTTCCAAACTCAAGGTTATGGAGGACCCCAATTTATAGTTGTCAAGAGGACAAAACTTGTTTACTTTGATTTGATTGGTTGTCTTGAGTCACCGACCAATCAAATTAAAGTTGTGACAAGACACTATTTGATTAGTCAGAACTTATCACTTATCCACGTGGCGCATTTTCATTGATCTTACAATTTGACTTGGTATGTTATGTCATTTGTCATGACCATATTGGCTTCTTTATCTGACTTGGTATGCCACGTCATTTGGCACATGACACAGACCTCTAGAATAAGATGACATCTTCGGTTAACAAAGTAAGCTCATCATTTGAAGCACGAAAAATTGAACTAACCCAACAAAATCGGACTCCAAAATATCCTATTGGACTTAAATATTTGGGAAAACTACATACCTACCCACAAAAACCAAACTACTTACCCTTGCATACCCATTTACGTTTCTACCTACTAAACTAATCACAAAATCTATCCAAACGCAGCACTCTCCTTATTCGACATAGCTTATCAACACCCAAACTACACTCATGACGCCATTATCTCAAGTGCCATTTTCTTTATTTGGTTGTCAGTTTTTTGCTTCTTTTAGCTTTCCTTTCTATCTTTGTTTTGAGCGTTACATGTTGTATGACATTGCAATAGGTGCTCTCATGCACATGTATGCACAAATACACCGGCACACCTTTCAGTCAAATCACCACCTATTTGGTGTTCTTATTAGTCTTATGTTTTTTTATTAGGAAGAGCCCATTGTGTAAAGGAGTCACTGTAAGCAATCTGGTATAAAACTTAGTAGTCTTATGCTGTTCCTGTAATAATAACAGATCTATGGGACAGGGAATACTGCAGCTACTATTAATTGTGGTATCATGTACAAACTGAAAACCCAAATTTTTTTTATTTCTCTGTTTGTTTCTTTTTCTTATGTTCTTTATTTATTTTCCTTATTCTTTTTTTTTCTCCATAATCTAATATCATTCACTTTTTTTCTCTTTTTCTTTGTTGGTTTTTTCTATACAATAAGAAAACATAACTGATATACTCCCTCTATTCCAATGTATGTGGTCCGAATTTCGAGAGTCAAATTTCTTAACTTTGACTCCTGTATTTTTAATCATAAAATACAAGTTCAATCCTTCAAAAAAAAAATTAAAAAAAAAAAAAAGATAGAGTTTAAGCTTAATTTTGATATTCTAATTTCTTTAATCATTTCAGCAAATCTTACCACCGAAAATAATACAAAAAATAGAGTTATATTTTAGATTTAAACTTTGTTTTTTATTTGCAAAACAAATAAAATAATTATAAAGTATATTTTTTATTAATTTAGATTTTAATAAATTAGTTAGTGACTTTAATATTTTTCTTAATTACTTCTTTTGTAGTCTAACTATTTACTTTTCCTATTAAAATTAGCTAGTGACTTTAGTATTTTTCTTAATAACTTCTTTTGTAGTCTAACTATTTACTTTTCCTATTTTTTTATTATCTAAAAATAGTTAGCTACTATATCCATTTTATATTTGAAAACAAAATAAAAAAAAGACAAAGAGAAATGGAAAAAGACAAAATAGAAAAGGACAAAAAAAGGAAAAGTTATGGTTTGAGCTTGGAATTACGGATGGGCGCTTCAGGTAATTTTTTTGTGCCCCCTGGGTAATTTGAAGCCCTTCAATTGTGACAACGCAAAGTGAAGTCAGGCATAGGTCAACGTTTCTTTTCCTATTTTTGCCATTTTCTAGTTTGTCCTTTCCCTTTTCTTTTTCTCTTTTTTTTTTTTTTTGTCATGTAGTTTTCCCTAAATATTTTACCCACTATTATTAGCCCACAATATTATTTAGACTAATAAATCTTAAATTTAAACATAGTTAAAATTATCTTACAAATAAAATAAAATTTAAATGTCTAAAAATACCCTTAATTCAAGTCTTGTCGATGCATAAATTTGTCAAAACCATAGACATGTCTTGAAGCACTGATACAGATAAAACTCTATTTCTTGGTCTCCATTTGACTTCCTTAGACTGTAAAGTTATATTTCATCGAAGTTTTTTTTTTTTTTTAATTTTTAAATTTGAAATAGTCATAACAAAGGAGATTAAGTAAAATTTGATTATCAAAAAGAAAACTCTATAATATTTCAAATGTCAAAAAAAAAAAAAATTGTGATCGTATCCTTCTTGGATTGGAAGACTTTGTGGTGTCCTTTTGGCTATGAAAACATTGTCCTTTTCAAACTCCATCCTCCCAACCTCAGTACAAAGAGGCCTTTAGTCCTATTTTTATACATTATCAATTGAAGATTCTCAAGCAATCTAGGTCCAAATAATTTATTTTTTAAAAAAGGTCCAAATATGATCCTTTGCTAGTCCATGATGTCATCTAAATTTATGTAGCGTGTCAAATGATCGTTAAATCAAATGAAGACCATGCCAAGTTTCATATGACATAGCATGCCAAGTCAAATTGTAAGGCATTGAAAATGTGTCACGTGTACAAGTGACATGTCCTGCCATCAAATGTGGCACTGTCACGGCTTAGATTTGATTAGTCAGTGGCTTAAGCCAACCAATCAAAGCAAAGCAAAAGATATTTCTCTCATCACAACTTTTCTCTTCTACAATTATAAATAGGGTCCTCCATATACCAAAAGATGATCGCATTCAAGCATTTCAGACAAGTTTGAGGTATTTGAAGAATCAAGAACGAATAGATCAAAATACTTTTTTGTGGCACTTGATGTATAATCTGAGTTCGTGATGGATGGATTAAATTCACTCAAGGTTAAATTCTATTTCAAGATACAACTCCAACCCATCTAAAATTGAAGATTATTTCTTTTACTGGAAAAGTTAGTTTGTTTAATTTTTATGATTTTATTTAACTATAATCAATATGTACTTCCAATGAATACTACTCCCTTTGTTCCAATTTATGGGACATATTGTCCTTTTTAATCTATCCCTAAAAGAATGCCACATCTTTATATAAAGAACAATTTAACTTTAAAACTCTACTTTTACCCTCAATCAGAGAATTTATAATTACACAAATGCCTAAGGCTTGTGTTACACTTACGAGCTTTAAAAGTCTTCCTTTTTTTCCTTATACTTCGTACCCAGTCAAATGGTAACACATAAACTATTAAGATATTGGAAAGTAACATATATATGAATAAGATAACCGTGCAATGCATGTTGCCAAAGACTAAGTAAAACATTTTTCAGTTAAGCATTCTGGCATTGCACCGGAAGATATTATGTGAAAGCATTAGATGATGACGCAAATATACTATAAGGAGTAAAGATGTACCATGGCAAACTAGAATGAACCACACCATCCTTAAAGGAATGAAGAGACATAAGAGACAACAACAACAACATGCCCAGTAGAATCCCACAATGTGGGGTTTGGGGAGGGTAGAGTGTACGCAGAAAACATGCCCAGTAGAGACATAAGAGACATGGCGGAAAAAAGAAAAGATTAAGCTCATTATGGTCAGTACAGTATTGGTTATTGTAAGGGTGATGGTGAGTTAGTAGTTCATAATTATTGAGGACACTATCTAAAGGCATATCCAACAACATAGTGGACCATAACATTTTTTGTGGGAATGGGGTAGGGGTGCGGGGAAGACCAAGGAGAAAATAATCTTATATCTGATATTTAATCAACTTATGATGCAGAGAAATAATTTTTTTAGAAATGGATGATGCAGAGAAATAATCGATAGCAAGTTCTACTCTCCCCTCTTTTTCTGAAGGCCAATTATCCAATTTGACCTTTGAATACTCACAAACAATCCTAGTCAAGAATGTGTCCACTTTAATCCACATATTATCCTCTCAAAACTCACCAAATGAAAGTTTTAAGCTGTTAATAGTGCATGTTAGGTTCCCCACAAGTACAAAATCTTAGCACAAGTATAATGAAATAGATGGCAAACAAAAAGAGCTACTCATATGCTTATCACGGAACCTAATGTTTCAAGAGCCAAAAAAAAAAAAGGCATATCAAGGAACCTACTTGCGGCATATCATCTTGTCCTGATTGTATTTCCTTGCCAAAGCCATCAAGGATGGTTCAATGATTCCACCACGAAGCCTCAACACCAGATGTAGAGTTGATTCTGCATTTATAAAATACCAAAAAAAAAAAAAAAAAAACTAACTTTCACTTCAATTGGGGCATAAACTGTGAAATTTTAAAAAACTACATAATAACCATAGAGAATATTGACCTTCAGTAAGTAAGAGGAATCCTCTGATCCTTGCCTGTCTATCAATTTCAACTAATCTAATGAATATCTAATTACTAAACCATGTAAAGACTAATCTTTTGGGCTAACATAATATAAATTACTCTCTCTATCCCAAAAAGATTGTCTTAGTTTGACTTGACACGGAGTTTAACAAATAAAATAAGACTTTTAAAATGTGTGGTCCAAAACAAGCCTTAGATATTTGTGTGGCTATTAATCATCTCATAAAGTTAAATTGTTTCTAAACATAGAATTGTGTCAATCTTTTTGGGACGGAGGGAGTAGTAGTTTTTACTCTTAGTTTAAGTTAGTTAAATTTAACAATAATTCAAACATGACATAATAAACATAGAGTATACTGACCTTTAATTAGTAAAATTCTGTGATCTTTGCCTCTCTATTAATTTAGACTAACCTAATGAATATCTAATTACAAAACCTTGTGAATACTCATCTTTTGTGCTAATAGAATATAAATTAGTAGCTTTTCCCTCTTTATTTAAGTTAGTTAAGCTTTACACTTCTATTATTTGAACGTTAAATATGCTCAGCGACAACTTTTTACTTCAATTACGGCATAACTATGAAATTCAAAACTACAAAATAACCCTAGAGAGTATTGACCTTTAATTAGTAAAAGCGATCTTAACCTCTCTATTAAATTAGACTAATCTAATGAATATCTAATTACGAAACCATGTGAATACTCATCCTTTTGTGCAAACATAATATAAATTAGTCCCTCCATCCCAATTTATGTGACATCATTTCCTATTTAGTCTGTCCAAAAAGAATTTCACCTTTCTATATTTAGAATCAATTTAACTTTAAAATTCTCCTTTTAACCACTTTAATGACCTCCTTTAAGCCCACACAAATATATCTAAAGCTTATTTTTTACCACAGTTTTCAAAAAGTCTTACTACTGTACTTTCTTTATTAAACTATGTGCCTAGTCAAATGATGTCACATAAATTAGGACCGTATCAAGTTAGTTAAATTCCCTTTACAATTCTATTAATTGAATGTTAAATATGCTTAGCCAAAATTTACCTTTCTGAATATTATAGTCAGCCAAAGTGCGTCCATCCTCAAGCTGCTTACCAGCAAATATCAACCTTTGCTGGTCCGGTGGAATTCCTAAACCACATATTTCATTAAAAAAACAAAAAAAAAAAAACATAGAAATACGCAAATGCATTAAAAAATACGTATTGTAATAATACCTTCCTTGTCTTGTATTTTGGCCTTAACATTATCGATAGTATCACTTGATTCAACTTCAAGAGTAATTGTTTTACCGGTGAGAGTTTTCACGAATATCTGCATTTTGGCGACCAACTTAACGCATTTGCGCACAGCTGAAAGACATTTATATGTAGGGTTTATTGGAGGTTGATAGACATTGGGCTAGGAATGGTTGGGCTTTTGGGACACTTAGGGCCAAACTTTTTGAATACAAGGATACATGATAGTCAATAGTTGGGTCATTTGCACTTTTGGCCCTAGTTTGTGTTGGTCTTCAATTTTTGGCGTTCAAATCGAACTTATCCCATTTAGGCGTAAGTTCAATTTTGAAGGGAAAAAAATTAACGGAAAAGGCTCAAGTATACTATCAAATTATCAAAAATGATTCCTCTATGCCACTCGTCAATAGTTTGGCTCATTTATGCCATCGTCGTTACCAAAATGGCTCATTCATGCCATTTTTCATTAATTTGGGTCGAATTTTTTATTAATTTGGGATTTAAAATTGGGCTGGTTTAATTAAATAACGCGGACCTTTAATTGGAGGTCATGTGTCATATCTGGTATTGTAAAATCGGTGTTAATGAAAAATGGCATGAATGAGCCATTTTGGTAACGGCGATGGCATAAATGAGCAAAATTATTGACGAGTGTCATAAATGAAATTTCATTTATAGTTCATTACATATTTGAGGGAAAACACTGCAATTATTTCTTAGTAGTTTAATGGATAGTCCATAGGAAAAATGTGATGTTTAAACAAATAGCCGGCTGAATTCATTGATCATGTTCGGCTATTTTTCATTAAGCGGTTGGCTGAGCGGTTATTTAAGTTAATTCTTCAGGGATGATTAAGTCTGTATATTGTGTTTCTTGTAAATGAATTCCTTAATAAAGATGTTAACAAAATTATATAAACCATAAAGGGTACATTGAGAAGGGCAAATTAGTCACCTTCTAATTGCTTTTACCTTAATGGTTATCGATTAAAGTAATTGTTACAAAAAACAAAAAATTAAAAAGGAGGTGAGCGTATTATTGTAAACCACGAGAGAAAGTATTAAGAAGGGAAACATGAAGAAAAGCCTTTGCAATATAATTATCCCTTTTATTTATTGAACAATCATAGGTGCTAAGTTTTATTAGAGGAAACAAGACTGAACTAAATACATTAAAAGCGCAAAAATTAAACTAAGAAACTCTTTCTTTGTCACTCTCTTGATGCAAAAATAGTTGGAAATTCTTTGTAAACCGATATGTTAATACTCTAGCATCCGCCTATAATTGATAGTATAGCTAATTCTGGTGGTTCTTACGTGCAAATATAAACCTAAAAGAGAAACAGAAGCTGAAATGCTATGGTAGACTGCATTAGTTTTGGGACCCCTAACTAGAATTTGCATACTAAAATAAAAAAGTTCGTATGATTTTGACAACCTTGCAAAGAAAATTTTGGGATGCAGCTTTCAGTTTCTTCTTCTAATTAATTATTCTGGCCTTGGAGTGGGCATTTGAAAAAGATGTACTCTATCAAGTTGAGGAAAATTTCGAACTTATACTAACGAACATTATTCAACCATGCATCTTAAACCATGAATTAAGTTGCTGCATTAATTTTTTACTATTTCTTCATGTACATATAACGTTAAAATTAATATTTTGTTCAACATATATAGATATAATTGTCAAATTTCGTGTATTTATTTCTTCATATTTTGAATTCCCTAAAAATTTGGCTTAACCAAAAGTACATACATATGCATGTGCAGTGGACATTCCTCGTTGTTGAAATGATCGATCTTTACCCAACAGATAGATATATTTTTTCATTTTCATAACAATATTCAAACTTTTGCTTAACTGGGGAGCTCGAATATGCTATCACATGCATGTTGTGACAAAGAAACTAAATTAAACAACAGACAGCTGAAAAATAAACACGTAAAGCAAGTAATTATTTCTAACTTCACTTCCTAACACAACTAAGTATTCTGCAAATACTAAATTATTCAATTCATGGCGATCGCATGCTTGTGTACAAGAACATTGATGAAGGCAAATTAGCTTTAATATATACTGAGGTACGATTAGAGGCAAATTTACGATTTGAAGTTTATATACGGTGATTTATTAACATATATACATGGTTTGGACCGAACCTATTGGATTATGTCGAACCTGTACTTTGTTGAAAATATAAGGCGGACCCTTTGATAATATCATAGGACACAAAGAGAATGCAAGAGGGAGATAAACGTTAAACTTACTTCAATCATCAAAAAAACTCCACTCTTACATAATAAACATTACAAGAGATTTATATAGGGACTAAACGATGATTCTAGACATAAAGCTACTAATAGTTTCACACACATACTATGAACTTGTCCACATTGAAATCATGAAATCCATACACCTAGATTTTCTAATAATCATATGGATAACAACAAACACATGAACCGAGACATGCATTTAAACATTTAAGTTTACTATTTTCAACTTTTCATACTAGATCTGACGCATGGCACAATACATATATTACAAGTGCAAATATACACACACTACTCATTAGCTTTCTCCATGTATGTACTTCTGCTTTTCCTCATCAGTCATAAAAGCAGTAATGGGATAAGACCTCCCAAGTCCCACAGGAGTCCTAAAATAAAGTTTCTTTCCATCAGAATTAATGCTCATCTCAGTTGCAGGCACCCAAAGAAGCAGTTGCTTACCCTTAACGCCACTTATTTTTTTCATCCTACCTGTACATATATAATACAAGTCAATAATTAAAAACTTGTTCTATCTAACAATTTAAATTTTTAGATTAGATGGTCACAAAACTTCAACGCTACCTTTCTCCACATATGCAGTGACCTCAGTCGCGTAGCTTATAGGCATTTTAATTGAAGTAAAATAATGCTCGTACGAGGCCTTTTGTTTCATCCACTCGAATCCAGTTTTACGAACATAACCAAATTCTTCAAGGTCTTTAAGAGGAAGCACCCCTTTGGGAAACCTTAAAAATTAATAGAGTAGCTAGTGTATGGTCCCGCCAATGTGACAGAAACATCAAACACCCATGTGCCAAATACTTGGCTGACGTTCTAGCTTGGAGTCAAATAATGCAAAGATTTTTAAGGTTTCCCATTTAATATCTCGTACTGGTATCGGTGCCTGGATAGCGAAGGCAAAGCTGAGATACACCAAAAGATGAGTCTTCCTTTTTAATTTTCAATTTTCCTTTTGAATTATTTCTCAGTTTTTGTTTTATGCAAATGAACTACTAATACTTTTCGTATTTAATTTAATTTAATTTAGTACCAATTATTGATGTTAGACATGACACGAGACGTAAATATACATTCATGTGAAACTTTATGGCAATTATGACTTTTTAGGAGGAAATGACCTTTTATGCACAGCATAAAAATAATGTCCTTATAAAAATCTCAATTCTTATGAAAAGGATTATAAAATTAAAAAAAAAAAATACAATGGACTGCAAATTCAAATCTTTAGAATTTTAGTTTAGATACTCATATTTTTCTGAGTTTTGCTGCTATGTGGAGTATATAGATATTATAAGAAAAAATGATTTTTTTTTTTTTTAAATTCCTAACAAGACGTAATGTGACGGTTAGGAGTCAATTAAGAGTCCGTAATGGAAAAGTTGAGGGATAAGAATGTTTATTGTTCAAAGTTGAGGGAAAAATTTGATTTTTTAAAAGGTTGAGGGGCATAAATTATTTTCACCCTGCCCGTAAAACTACTGATGGTATAGTTAATCATAGTGTCATAGAAGTGGAGTTGAGATTCTTAAGTTTATATGTTCTGAATTCATAGTTCAGTTTAGTTATTGGGTTCACAATTAAATATTTATATATACTTTAATTTAATGAATTTTCTAATACAAATACAAAATAAACAAACAGTTTTTGGAAGGTTGGTCATCAATGACATTTTCAGGAAGGACTTAGAAACTTAATTTGTTATTACTACATGGCAACAAAATTCTAATTATAATCCATGCATATTACGGGGTTAAAAAAAATCCATGCAAATTGGAGCATGTTCTTTTATAGAAAAATGTCTTGAAAATGCCGAATAGCCTCATAAATATATTTACCCGCACCGATTTGACATTTTGCCTCCTTAACTTCAATAAATTTCATCCAGACACTTGAATTGATTTCAATTATTATGATACGGGTTGATTTTGCCGTTTTCAGCTTGATCATATCAATTAACGAGTGCATGCAAACATCATGGGGATCTTTACACAAATAGCCAACTGGATTCATTGTACTTTTCTAGTCGGTATACATAGATTACAAACTGATTATACATTATTATACATCTATCACAATTTTTAATTAAAGTGATCGGTCAAAATGGCGGCTACTTAAGTTGATTCATCAGTATTTTTTGATACACTAGTCATTGACTTTCTCCTTTTCCTCCTTTTAAATGAGATGATCACGCAAATTCAATAAATGAGATGATCACGCAAATTCAATACTATCTTTCTCCATGTACGCAGTGACCTCAGTCCCGTAGCTTACAAGTTTTTTTTGTCTCAGTAAAATAATGTCCAGTTTTGTGAACATAGCCAAATTCTTCAAGGTCTTCTTTAAGAGGAAGTACCCCTTTAGGAAATCCCAAATCTTTCAAGAGCTCTATAGTACGGCGGTAGCATTCTTCAGCTCCATATGCAGTTTCTGGTAAAGAACAGTCTTCTTCAAATGATTTTTGCAGATCACTAGCCATAATATTAATTTTGCAGATGAATATTCAGATAGGAAAACAAAATATACATGTATTGTATGATGCTTCACCTGCAATTGAGGCTTAATTATGGTATGGAGTTTAAATAAATAGAGGAGCCAGAAAGGAGAAAGTGTATGGTCCAGCCCATGAAAAAATCATGTGCCAAATTACTTGGCTGACATTTTTACATAGAGCCAAAGAATGCAAAGATATGGAGGAGATTAAAATTGCTACCTTGGAGCCCACTCAGTTGTAAGTATACCAACACATACAGAAACAGTGACCAGCATTACCGACAATGCGAAAAAGAAAATAGTCCGCGAGGAAAAAATAGAGAGTGCTAGCGGTGCGGTATCATAGTAAGGTGAAAAAATTAGATCGAAAGAAAGTGAATATATAGTGGTCTCTTAGAGTATTTAATTAATCGGGATTAATAGTGTAACAATTCTTACTACAATGGATAATGGATTGTTTTGTTCCTTTTGGCCTATAATTCCTTATTAACAGGATTTATCACAGTAACTGTCCTTGTTACTCTTTTTATTATCGTTGATTACTCCATCTTAGTGTTTCAATTTATTGTTGTTTATACTGTGAATATTTTTTTGTGTGCTCATTTTTTTCAAGAATTGATATCAAGGCACATGTTCTGTTCATTAGTTCTCTGTCCAGGGTCGCTAGTACTATATAGATATATACTCCGTGAAAAAAACATCAAAAATAAAGTCCGCGGTAGCAAAATTTAATGATGATAGCGGTTTCTCCACATGATAAAAAAGAACGAAGGATTTGTTCATCCAACAAGGCTTACACAAGGCAATGAAGCTTATGGTGTAATTATTAACAAAATTAAATAACCAGAAATGAGGGCAAAGTTTTGGTTTCCCATTTGGTATCTGGTACTCGCATTGATACTCCGACTAATTCAAATTCGCACAGTCGTTAAAGAAGGAGCAAAATATATATATATACTGCAAAATATATATGTATAGTCCAAAAGGGGAGGTCCTTTGAAGCTAGTTGAATTAATTGAACGCAATATTTGAACTAGTTGAGTTGTTCTGGAAGTTACTAATTAAAATGTGAGATATACAATCTGTTTCTATAGCAAATTTGGAGGGTTGGTCATTTTCATGAACGACTTAATTAAGAGACTTAATTTGTCTTATGGGTTATTATTTAGTTGGGTTGGGTTTAAATGATGGAGCAGGTTTAAAAAATGATTTCGAGTTATTTTGGGGGATAATTTCCGTCAAGACAGGGGTATATTTCAAAACTTTAAGGATGGAAGGGGTATTTTTGACCCAAAATAAGTTTGGAGGATATTTTTAGCCCTTTTTGCAAAGTAGAGGGGGTATTTTTGACCCTTTACCCATTGTCAAATATACCAAACACAGAGCAAAAGCAATGACAAGCATGATGTATATTAAAAGAACATACATATGATGTCTCTTTGAACAGATGCTTTCAACCGTCATCTTTTAAATTTAAAATTTAAAAATCCCCTTCCCTTCTCTTTCATGCTGGAAAAATATATTCTAAACTTTTGTTCATTAACAATCTAGTTTGGATTAAGTGGTGCACTTGAGACATTATGCAGCCAAGCGTATAAAGCAAGAAGGTACAAGATGCTGGCGATACATCTGCAGACATCATGTATCATATCATTCTTCTCTTCAACTGTGATTGCTGTTATCTGGTGGTATTCCGATACAATTCTGATTAATTTGTTTCATCAAGATCGTGACATAGCTAAAGAAGCAGGGGTGTTCTTGAAATTTCTTATACCTGGATTGTTTGCATATGGTGTTTTGCAAAATGTTTTGAGATTTCTTCAGGCACAGTCAATGCTAGAGTCAATAGTTGGGCTTCCATGGGCATCTTTCGTTATCCACATTTGTATTATTCCGTATGCCTTGGTTCATTGGATAGGTCTTGGTTTTAAAGGAGCATCATTAGCAACATCCATTTCGATCTGGATTTCACTCCTCATGATGGGTCTGCACGTGTTTTTCTCGAATAGCTGCAACCATATTGTCTGGGATGGTTTCTCATTCGAGCCATTTCATCATATCCTTACATACTTGAAGCTGGCTTTGCCCTCTGCTGCCATAGTCTGGTGAGTGAACCATAATATTTAAAAATAGAGGTCTGGCCTTGCTCATGTTTCGCTACCATAATTTCTCAATTTGATGTACATACAGAGTTTGGAGTACTGCGCTTTTGAGATTCTTGTGTTATTGGCTGGTTTGATGCCAAACCCGGAAACAACTACTTCCATAATTGCAATGAGGTAAGCTTCTTTGCCTTAGACCATTGCATTTTCACATTCATGAAGTGAATCTTAGTCTAAATGACATTCTTTTGTGACTTCTCGGTGTAAATACCCAAGCCATCGTCCACTTGATATTTTCCGGTGCAGGCGTAGCTGCAAGGTAATCTACCATGCACTAATATGGTGTCATAACTATGATATCTGAGTTTAACTTTTATACACTGTTCGGTGGAAAAAATTCTTAAATTGTTAGGTTGGTAAGATATATTATAGGTAACTATCCATGATAAGTGATAAGTTATGTTATTTTGCATTTTGATGATTTGACAAAATTTATTCGAGGACCAAATATGTTTACAGGGCGAACAAATAAGGGACCAAATGCGATCAGGTTCTAGCGGTTGAAAAGTCAACTTTACGGTACAAAGCTGGCAATTTCAAGCCTTTATCGTTATGGTTCGGAAGCACAAAGAATAAAACGTGCAATGTTGCAACTCGTTCAAGGCTTATGAGGGACCAGATGAAGAACTAGATAGGGACTAGATGTGATCAGTTCCCTTAGTCGTCGTACAGTCAACTCAGTCAGGGAAACGTTGTTGCCTTTGTACCAGCGCGGCAATCGGTCATGAGCTATATTTTGCTAAGAGGCCCAAGCAAACAATGAAATGTCCCCCTCACATCTCACATGACCTCATATAAACAACATGTTACAAAGGTAACCTCACACTTGAAAAATCTGAAAATTTCATATATCTCAAAGTGCAAGCAGCCGCCTCCGAAGGTGCTCTCAAGAACAAAGCTACAACAAACAAGAAGAAACAGTTCTCAATCACTGAAGTTGTTTTAAGTCCTTAGGTTTGTTGAGTCTTTTTCTTTTGTTCTTATTTTGTATTCCTACATAGCTTTCAAGAAGTGTAAAAGTAGGACAGATCTTCAACCTTTTTGAGTTATTCACTTGGCTAGAGTTAGTCAAGGTGTGTTATTCCTTGATAGAGTTATTGTAAAGGCCTTGCAACAGAGTTGTTGTAATGGGGAGGAATTAAGAGGTTAATTCCTAGGTTGCAATAGGTTGTAATCTGAAAGTTACTCAGTTTAGTGGGTTTGAGGAAATCCTACTGGAGTAGGTCGTGATTTTTAATCCCTTACGCAAGGAGTTTTCCACGTAAATATCTTGTGTTATTTACTTTCTATCGTACGTAAGGGAACAGATAGAGAACCTGATTCTCTATACTATCTGGTGGATTCGTATATTCTATCAATTGGTATCAGAGCTGGTTCTTTCTGAAAAGTTAACACTTAGAAAGGATGTTCTTAATGGCTGCTCTACCAAACCTAGAGGAAGGACATTCTAGCAAAAGACCACAGAGATTCAATGGAAAGTATTATGGATGGTGGAAGACAAGGATGCACGACTTCATCATGGCTGAAGATTCTGAGTTGTGGGACATCATTTGTGATGGTTCGCATGTCCCTATGAAGACTAATAGGGCTGGTGTTGCAAAAGCTCCAAAAACAAGGAAGGAATATACTGAGCCTGATAGAAAGGTTCTTGAAAAGAACTTCAAAGCCAAGAAAATCCTTGTTTATGGTATTGGACCGGATGAGTATAATTGTTTCTCATCTATGAAACTGCAAAGGATATTTAAGCAGCTCTCCAAACTGCTCATGAGGGAACTTGTCAAGTGAAGCGACAAAATAGACATGTTTACCACATAGTATGAACTTTTTAAGATGAAGATGGCGAGTCTATTCATGATATGCATACCATGTTCACCTCCAATCTCACCCCCATAATCTCCAAGCCTTTTCGACCAACACCCTCCAGTTTCCCCTATAAAACCTGCCCCCCCCCCCCCTTAGATAGTAAAAAGTGCGATGAGTCGGACAAAGGTCACTCTGAGTCCTCCGTTGACCATCTTTTTTAGGAAAATTATGCTGAAGGAGAAAAGAGCGGATCAAACATCTTAGAAAGTGAGGCTGAGATAATTGTAGCTGGGTTCATGGAAGTGGTTGAGAGGTTGAAGGGAAGGGAACTAGTGAGGGAACCGGTGCCTCAACTCAGGGGGAATTTGGTTCCTATGTGTTTAAGGCTGCCTCTGTATGGGATGGGACACCAAGTTCCTCTAAGAGTCATCATAGAAACCACTTCCCACCGTGTGTCAACTATTACTGTGCTTCAAAGAAAGAAAAATTAAGAAAAGACAAATCAGCAGTGGTTGCTGAAGAGGGACCTAGTGCTGAGGTTCTGAAAACACAAAAAGTGTTGAATGGAAGGTTGTTTGATCTTGAGATTGCTAAAAATCCTGGGATGAAGGAATTGATGGAGATACTTGAATTTCAAAAATGGAGTCATTTAAAAAAAATGAGATTGTAGGAACCAGGAAGCAGATGTTCACATTGGGCACTCTTGAGGAATGTGAGTGTGTGCCTAAGAAGGGTGGTGTTGGCAGCAGCTCCACGATCTCGAATCCGATTGATGCCCCGGAAAAGGCAAATGACGAGATTAACAGGTTGAAGGCTGCAAATGCCACTTTGAAGACTGAGCTTTAGCAATGTGTAAAGGGAAAGGAAGAACTAGGTGCCTTGGGGGATTTAAAAAAAGAAAATGCTCAGCTGAAAGCCGAGGTAGCAGACCTGAAGAACCTGACATTGCAACTGGTCCAGGACCATAGGGCTGCAAATGAATGAATCGACAAGCTGTTCAAGCTAATTCCTTGAGCTAGTCCTTTCGCTTAGCCTCCCATTTCCTTAATCCCTGTGTCTTCATTTCTAAAATCCATGTTTCCTTGTTCTAATGCATGTTCAATCTTTCCAATCCTTGTTATAATGATTGTGGTGCTCCTGTTTGTTTAATTAACATATTTTTGCGCTAATGAATTTACTAAGTTTTTGCTAGTATTAAATTGGGCATTATCTTTCTCTTTATGCAATGATATTCAGCCTTGTTTGTCTTGTTGTTGCTCATGTTAGTGTTGCCCCAGTGGCCATAAGTTAATGTTGTTGAACTTCTTTTTGCTTGTGCTGTTGTATTTACTCTTTTCAATAATGCCAAAAGAGGGAAGTACTCAAGGGGGTTGATAGTTGGTTGCTGGTTGTTGCTGCTAATATATTGCTGATAATATGTTGTCATATTAGAAGATAAGTCTGTTTCTCAGGGGGAACAAGTAGGGATCTGGTTCTCAAGGAGAATATCAACTTATGTGTTTGTCATCATCAAAAAGAGGAAAATTGATAAGCTGTGCTATCTCGTGTTTTGATGATTTGACAAATTATTTCTCAGGGAGAGAAAGTAGAGATCTGGTTCTCAGGAGAAATATCAATTATGTGTTTGTCATCATCAAAAAGAGAGAAATTGATAAGTTATGCTATTTTGTGTTTTGATGATTTGATAAAACTTATTCGAGGACCAGATATGTTTACAGAGGGAACAGATGAGGGAGCAGATGTGATTAGATTCTAGTTGTTGAAAAGTCAACTCTACAGCTATAAAGTTGTTGACACTGTAGCAGTGTTGCAGCTCATTCAAGGCTTATGAGCGACCAGATGAAGAACCAGATAGGGACCAGATGTGATCACTTCCCTTAGTCGTCGTACAATCAACTCTATAGCTGTAAAAGCTGCTACACTGTACCGACTGGTAGTAGTGCAGCAGCACAACTGTAATTTGCTAAGAGGCCTAAGCAAACAATGAAATGTCCCTCTTACATCTCATATGCCCTCTCATATATAAACAACATGTTACAAGAGTAACCCTAACACTTGAAAAATTTAAAATTTCATATATCTCAAAGTGCAAGCAGCCGCCTCTCAAGGTGCTCTCAAGAACAAAGCTACAACAAACAAGAAGGACCAGTTCCAATCACTGAAGATGTTTTGAGTCCTTAGTTTTGTTGAGTCTTTTTCTTTTGTTCTTATTTTGTATTCCTACATAGCTTTCAAGAAGTGTAAAAGTAGGACAAATCTTGACCTTTCTAAGTTATTTACTTGGCTAGAGTTAGTCAAGGTGTGTTCTTTGCATTGAGTTATTGTAAAGGCCTTGCAATAGAGTTGTTGTAAGGGGGAGGGATTATGAGGTTAATTACTAGGTTGCAAATTGCAATAGGTTGTAATATGAAAGTTTCTCAGTTTAGTGAAGTTTGAGGAAATCCTACCGGAGTAGGTCGTTGTTTTTAATCCCTCAAGCAAGGAGTTTTCCACACAAATATCTTGTGTTATTTACTTTCTGTATTGCATCAGGGAATAGATAGAGAACCACACTGTCTGATGGACTAGTATATTCTATCAATAAGTTAGATTAGTTTACAAAAAAGATAGGGGTGAATTGCTACAACTGGTTAACATGCATGCATATATAATGTACTAGGAGTAACGATTATTACATCGTAAATGTATGTAAGTTAAATCCTCTTAATACGATGGACTCGTATATTCTATCAATAATTTAGATTAGTTTACAAAAAAGATAAGGGTGAATTGCTACAACTGGTTAACATGCATGCATATATAATGTACTAGGAGTAACGATTATTACATTGTAAATGTATGTAAGTTAAATCTTCTTCTTATTATCCCTCAATTTATCAGTGATACCAAACAAATATGCAGCACCAGAGTTGCAAACGAGTTAGGAGCTGGAAATCCTGACAGAGCTAAACATGTTGTGTCTGTTACTCTCGTGCAATCTATTGTTGTAGGTCTTGATATTTGGTTGACTCTATTTTGTTATCATATTTCCTGGGCTGGCTTCTTCAGTGATAGCGCGGAGATAATTAACAAATTTGCCTCCATGACACCTCTTCTTTTAATATCCATTATATTTGATATCTCTCAAGGAATTTTATCAGGTCGGATTTTTGTTTCTATAATATTCGTGATATTGTATGTGTGTGTATGTAATGTATATGTATATAATAGTTTTGGCATTCTCAATAAACTTAATAAAATTATACATTGAATTGATCAGGGGTGGCTAGAGGATGGGGGTGGCAGCGTTGTGCTATGTGCATCAACTTGGGAACATTCTATTTCATCAGCATGCCAATAGCATGCCTCACTGCTTTCAAGTTCAACCTACATACTCAGGTAATTCAAGTGCAGCCACGCTTTATTTGTTCTATCTTGTAGACGTATTCAAGATATAAACTTGATGAATTCAACCTTAATGCTTTTTTCTGCTTGAACTTATTGTATTTTTTGGACTATGAGTTTATAATTTAAAGTTTGACAAATTTTTAGTAGGTCTAATATGTATGTGTGTGTGTATATATATGTAGAGAGAGAGAGAGAGAGACAAAGTGAGATCTTGAATAATCTATTCTGGTGGAAAGTCAGTAGTACTAGGGCCTTCGAGTTGGAATTTCCAATTATAAACAAGTTTAGCGAAGACACCTCGATTTCTACTGCGACAGAGGGAGGTATTCATAATAGAGTCAGTCCGGATAAAAGGAAGAATCCAATCTCCTTCTTGATGATCGTATTGGCCTTGCAACGAACTGAATGTAATTGTTACTTTCCAAAAATCTTGCTTCAAATAAAAAAAGGTCTATTTTCCACGTAGTTCGTCGATCAAACCAACAATTCTCTTCTCAAAGTAATAAAGAGAGTCTTTTTCTAGTTAGACTATCAATGGAATGAAAGAACCGTCCCTACCTAAACACACACAGACGCGCGCGCGCGCACACACACATATTACATGTCGAAGAATAATATTTGGTTCGCGGTTGAACCCTGTTGCACACGAGGTTCCGTCCGTGCCATATCATGTGGTTTTCCCACAAAATTTCGCTTGCTTTAATATATTTAATAACAATTAATATAGAATTGAGGTATAGTTTATTGATTGAAGTTTTTGTTTTTGACAAAATATGATGCAGGGTTTATGGATTGGCTTGATATGTGCTCTAGATTGCCAAGCGTCTGG
This sequence comes from Lycium ferocissimum, assembly GCF_029784015.1. NCBI lineage: Eukaryota > Viridiplantae > Streptophyta > Magnoliopsida > Solanales > Solanaceae > Lycium > Lycium ferocissimum. The sequence continues at coordinate 73,500,252 of NC_081342.1, read as the reverse complement.
CTCATTGCTACTGATATTGTTGACCAGATGGAAAAAAGTAGAGGGCTCAACAAATAGCAATAGAGAAACTGAACTTCTAGCTTAATTTGCTCATTGGCCACTGGTGCCATCTCTTCTTCTCCATATCGTCTTATCCTTTGGATTTAGGAGTTTACCTTTTATAATTGTCTAAAATATACCTACATAGAGAGCAAAAGCAATGACAAGCATTATTACTCGGGACTACTAGTATAAATTATAAAATTTCTTATTATCGTGGATTACTTTGCTCTTCTCGACCCATGATTTTTTTCCTATCCTTATTATTCTTTTTATTGTCGTTGATTACTATTTCTTGGTGTTTCGCTTTATAAATTGTTGTTTTATATTGTGAATAATTTTTGTGTGTGTTAATTCTCAACAATTAGTATTAGAGCACATGTTATACTCGTTCGCAGGAATACTATCCACGATCGCCAGTAATATATATACTCGGTGTAAGAAATATCAAAAATAAAGTACGAGTTCTCAAAATGGCACATAAGAATGAAGGATTTGCTCACCGTACAAGAGTTACACATGCAAGGCAATGAAGCTTATGGTATAATTATTAACATTTTTTTTTTAAACCAGAAACGAGGCAAAGATTTTTCTTTTGGTTTCTCATCTGATATCTGATACTCGTATTGGTGCTCTGACTAATTCAAATTCGCACGACATAAAATTCGTTAAAGTAGGAGCAAAGTATAGCTGTATATTACAAGTCAACATAAAAGCTCTGGTTGAAGAGTTGTTAACTAATTATTCTGCCAAACGCTAGTTGTAGCCCTGTTTGGATGGTTGTTTTCTCGTGGTTCATTAATGTATGGTTTTCTATGAAACCATGTTTGTATCCATTGTTCTTAAAATATGTTGTATAGTGTTGTAAACCCGTTGTAATTTCGTAGATATATAACCATGAAAAAATTCAATTTTTGTAACCACAGATTTAGTGATTTTTGCGTGGTTACTTATTTGATTTCTCCGTTATACCCCCACCCCAACTACCCCACCTCTCTGTCACCCAACCCATCCTACCACCCACCACCCCCACCCGCTATGCCTCACCAACACCCAACCCCACCCGACAATCACTCACCCCCACCCTACCACCCTCAACCCACAGCCACCCACGCCCACCCACCCCCCACTTATTTTTTAAAGTTCATATTTTATCCTTTACCAGAGTTTTTTATATATATATATATATATATATATATATATATTAATTTCTAATTAAGAGTTAAGGGTATTTTAGTAAACTTACATGTTATTATACAGTACCATACAATCAAACCAAATAATAAAAATGTTATTAAACCACAACAAACGATACAGTCTATCCAAATATTGTGTTCATTAATACAGTAATACAATACAACACTCCATACTGTACATTAATGAACCAGGGAAACAACTATCCAAACAGAGTGTAAAGGAAAAGTGCTAGTTGAATTAATTGATTGAACGCAATATATGAACTAGTTGAGTTGTTCTTTGTACGTAACTAACTAAAATGCGAGATATAAAATTTATCGTTGGAATTGTCTTTTCTTAATAGACATACTTAATTATAATAGGTAGCACAATTTTTTTTTTGAATTTACCTATGATCGTATCAAATAATAGGCTAGTTTTTAATCTTATAAAAATAAATTGAAAAATACTGAACCTTACCTAATAATTTTTAATGTATGAATTATCTATTTCTTTGGCTTTTGTCAAAATATCAGCGGACCAATGTGCCTATCTATTAGTTCGGGCTTCGGGTTCTATGTCTGATGCTATGGATTGGATACTAATTCGTGACGTACTCAATTTTAATTTAATTAATAATTGATCAGGATAACTTTTTTAAAAATATATATGCAGTTTAAAAATAGTAAAACAACAATTTTTTTGCCTTGAATGGGTTGTCTAACATTCCAAGTCCCAACTCTCAAGCTTATTCCGTTGCTCCTATTGAAATCTAATTTTTGCGATTTTGAGTAGCATATCATAAGGTATTGGCTATTTTTTCTTTTGTATCATATCTTAGTCGACTCAATTCATGTGTGACATTCTAGACATGTTTTTGCACAGATTGTCCCTTCTTTTGGGGTGGTATTTAATGTTTGCCCCTCAAATTGTTGGTCTTTAATTTTTTCCCTTCACTTAAAAAGGTGGCCGAAAATACCCGAAGGTTCTGGGTTCGAACCTCCGCTCAATAAAAAAAAATACTAATTTCGCAAGGTAAGACTTTTGCAAAGAGTCTGCCTTATGCGGCAGGCTTTGCCTTAAGTCATAACTAAAAGTCCGCCTGTTTAGTTATGCCTTAAGGTAAAGTCTACTGGAACCGGCAGAAGCATAACTAAAAGTTTTCTTTACAAGGCAAAGTCTGTCGTCTCCTGCATAGGTTCTATGTAACTTCACCCAAATAGGCATAAGTTCATTGAAACCTATGCCTTGCGAAAATATTATTATTTTTGACTCTACTGGGTTTCAAATCCAGAACCTCGAGGTATTTTCAGCCACCTTTTTAAGCGAAGTACAAAATTTAAAGACCAGCAAATTGATGGGAAAAAATTAAAGACCAGTGTGTATGAAGGGCAATCGTGCAAATTGTCCCTTTCTTGTACTGAGTAAAAGCGAAATATCTTCTCTCAATTCTTGGCAGAGGGAAGCCCCATGACCGACTGAACCGAGGCTGGGGTAGATAGAGGAAGAGAAGATTTATTGAATGCTCGCGGGCATTTATTGATGTGTGGAATAATGAGATAAATCTCTATCCTGAATATGTTTTGTTTTTTAAAATGAACTTATACCACTAGACGGTGTGTATAGCGGCTTTTATTATTAATTATCTAATTTAATCCTCTATAGAGAGAAGTAGATACCAGTCATATAACGAACTTCTGGATCTACTAATGAACAAGCGTGCAAAATTAAGAGTTAGAGAGACGTAGATATTCTATGGTCATTACAATTTACATAGTTTATATTTTCAGTTTACATACGCATAACCTATAAGAAAACAGGCAAGCTCAATAAAAAATAAAAAAAAAAACAGGAGAAGAGAAGGCGATTATTTTCGAAGAAGAAAATAGTCGGAGATACTTTATTGAATTTAGTTAATGGCCATATAAAAACTTACAAATATAATTGGACTCAGTCCCACTAAACTACTAACAAGATTCCACTAAATAAATTCCCCTAAACTTTACGAAAAGATCACAACTCTAGAAACTAGGAGAAATATCAGGAATTAAAAATAACAAAATAACAAGTGAAAGCTAAAAAATAGCTATGCTGCAGACTTTGTCCACATTAACATGTGACTGATGTTGTATAGCTTTAACGTACAGATCTCATATTGAATTCACAGTGAAAATTTCACTATTCATCTCTTCTAAATATCTAGCATCTCTATATAACCATCTGTTCAAGACTACTCCCAATCTATCGGTATCCAATTTGCTTTAGGATAATAATAACCCTATTTGGTCTAGTCTCATCAATTGCTTTCTGGTATATCAATGGCAAAGTCACCAAGTCACCAGTTACCACTAGCATTATCCAGTGAAAAATGGACAAACAGGTGGTGGAATAAGTTACTAGTATTAGCTTGTAATGGTTACTTCCATGAACACACGAAGCAGATAATGATTTTGTGGCCAATGATTGTTCTGTCGAGTAACTTCTTATTCACCAATCTTGTATCCATCATGTTCGCTGGTCACCTTGGCAAACTTGAACTTGCTGCCTCAAGTCTTGCTAATTCCTGGGCTACGGTCACTGGTTTCTCTTTCATGGTATACAACTAATTTCCTCTTAACACTCTGTTTGGATGGTTGTTACATATTGTATCGTATTATATTTATATGTGTTGTACTGTATCGCACTCTTTTGTTTCGAAGAATACAACGTTTGGAAAAGTTGTATCGTACTCCATCGTGATATAATGTCGCACATTAACAATTCGAAGGATAAACCTACAAGGAAAGTAGGGTACAGGGTAGAACTACTACAAAAAGATAGAGTAGATGATAAATAAGATTATTAGACAATAAGTAAAGATGAAATGAGAAAAAGAAATAAGGTAATGATGCGATCACACCAAATTGGTGCTTACACGAAATGAGACTTTTCGTCGTTACAAATGATGATTTTAATGATACAATAAGATTTAAGTAACAATAAAAAAAAATATTGTATTTAAATTAGCAACACAGTACAATACAATAGGTAACAACCATCCAAACAAGTTATGAGATTATGTGCATTTAATTACTCGCTAACTCTGTGGTCCTTTGAAATACTAGAATTAGCGTAGTTCAGTAATATTTGAATTTTCGAGTAACACATAGTACATTATTTTGAGTTTTTCTAGATATTGAGAAGAGAAGAAGAAGGTGCCTGTAAATGTTGTCTTGGAGGTGCAAAACATGTATTTATAACACATTAGATGTCTATTAAAAGAACATACATATGATGTCTCTTTGAACAGATGCTTTCAACCGTCATCTTTTAAATTTAAAATTTAAAAATCCCCATCCCTTCTCTATCATGCTGGAAAAATATATTCTAAACTTTTGTTAATTAACAATCTAGTTTGGATTAAGTGGCGCACTTGAGACATTATGCAGCCAAGCGTATGAAGCAAGAAGGTACACGATGCTGGCTATACATCTGCAGACATCATGTATCATATCATTCTTCTCTTCAACTGTGATTGCTGTTATCTGGTGGTATTCCGATTCAATTCTGATTAATTTCTTTCATCAAGATCGTGACATAGCTAAAGAAGCAGGGGTGTTCCTGAAATTTCTTATACCTGGATTGTTTGCATATGGTGTTTTGCAAAATGTTTTGAGATTTCTTCGGGCACAGTCAATTCTCGAGTCTATAGTTGGGCTTCCATGGGCGTCTTTCGTTATCCACATTTGTATTATTCCGTATGCCTTGGTTCATTGGATAGGTCTTGGTTTTAAAGGAGCATCATTAGCAACATCTATTTCGATCTGGATTTCACTCCTCATGATGGGTCTATACGTGTTTTTCTCGAATAGATGCAACCATATCGTTTGGGATGGTTTCTCATTCGAGCCATTTCATCATATCCTTACATACTTGAAGCTGGCTTTGCCCTCTGCTGCCATAGTCTGGTAAGTGAACCATAATATTTAAAACTATAGGCCTGCCCTTGCTCATGTTTCGCTACCATAATTTCTTAATTTGATGCACATACATAGTTTGGAGTACTGCGCTTTTGAGATTCTCGTGTTATTGGCTGGTTTGATGCCAAACCCGGAAACAACTACTTCCATAATTGCAATGAGGTAAGCTTCTTTGCCTTAGACCATTACATTTTCACATTCATGAAGGCTGAATCTTAGTCTAGCTGACATTCTTTTGGTTGTGACTTCTCAGTGTAAATACCCAAGCCATCGTCCACTTTATATTTTCCGGTGCATGCGTAGCTACAAGGTAATCTACTATGCACCAATATGGTGTCATAACTATGATATCTGAGTTTAACTTTTATACACTGTTCGGTGGAAAAAATTCTTAAATTGTTAGGTTGGTAAGATATATAGGTAACTATCCATGATAAGTGATAAGCTATGTTATTTTGCGTTTTGATGATTTGACAAAATTTATTCGAGGACCAAATATGTTTACAGAGGGAACAAATGAGGGACCAAATGCAATCAGGTTCTAGCTATTGAAAAGTCAACTCTATAGCTGTAAAGCTGCTGACACTCTATCAGTACAGTAGTGCAGAAGCACAACAACAGTGCAACAGTGTTGTAACTCGTTCAAGGCTTATGAGGGACCAGATGAAGAACTAGATAGGGACTAGATGTGATTAGTTCCCCTAGTTATCGTACAGTTAACTCTTCAGCGGTAAATATTCTTTCTTGTACCAGACCGAGCGACGGCGTGCTGCAAAGATGTATTTTGCTAAACAACAACAACATACCCAGTTAAATCCCACAGTGTGGGGTGCGGGAGGGCTAAATGTACGCAGACCTTACCCTCACTTTAGTAGGGAGGATGTTTCCGAAAGACCCTCGGGTCAACAGAAAACAATGGGAGAAAAGTCAGATATCGACAGGCAAATCAAAGCAATGCGAAAATGAGAAAAAAACAAGGGCAAAGAAGTCATGATAAAACAGCACGGAGAGACAAGACCCAACACATAAAAGCAGGAGACATAGGGCAATAAAAAGTAGAGCAAAACTTTGCCTACTAGTGCGACAGAAAAGCGAGACTACCTACTAGCCTTCTACCCTAATCTGAGCCCTCCACAACCTCCTATCTAAGGTCATGTCCTCGGTAATCTAAAACAACGCAAAGTCCTGCCTAATCACCTCTCCCCAATATTTCTTTGGCCTTCCTCAACCTCTTCTAAAACCGTCCAAAGCCAACCTCTCATACCTCCGAACTGGGGCATTTATGCCTCTCCTCTTCACATGCCCAAACCATCTCAACCTCGCTTCCCGCATCTTGTCCTCCACCGATGCCACTCCCACCTTGTCCCTGATGTCCTCATTCCTGATCCTATCTCTTCTAGTGTGCCCACATATCCACCGTAATATTCTCATTTTCGCGACTTTCATCTTCTGCACGTGAGAGTTCTTGACTGGCCAACACTCTGCTCCGTACAATAGAGTCGGTCTAACCACTACTTTGTAGAACTTGCCCTTAAGTTTTGGTGACACTTTCTTGTCACACAACACTCCGGAAGCGAGCCTCCATTTTAAACATCCTGCACCAATACGATGTGTGACATCATCGTCAATATCCTCATTTTCTTGCATAATGAACCCAAGATACTTGAAATTTCCTTTCTTTTGAATGACCTGAGTACCAAGCTTTACTTCCACGTCAGCCTCACGGTACACCCATCGAACTCGCACTCAGTACTCTGTTTTGGTCCTACTCAACTTGAATCCTTTAGACTCTAACGTTTGTCTCCAATCCTCTAGCTTAGAGTTGACTCCGCTGCGATTCTCGTCTATCATGACTATGTCATCCGCGAACAACATACACCATGGCACCTCACCTTAAATTTGTCGCGTCAATCCATCCATCACCAAGGCAAATAGAAATGGGCTAAGGGCTGATCCCGGATGCAAACCCATCAGAACTGGGGAAGTGCTCCGAGTCTCCTCCTATAGTTCTCACTCCGGTCTTGGCTCCATGATACATGTCCTTGATCGCTCTAATGTACGCCTAAGTAAACAATGAAATGTCCCTCTCACATCTCACATGACCTCATATAAACAACATGTTACAAGGGTAACCTCACACTTGAAAAATCTAAAAATTTCATATATCGCAAAGTGCAACCAGTCGCCTCTCAAGGTGATCTCAAGACCAAAGTTACAACAAATAAGAAGAAACAGTTCGCAATCACTAAAGTTGTTTTAAGTCCTTAGGTTTACTGAGTCTTTTTCTTTTGTTCTTATTTTGTATTCCTACACAGCTTTCAAGAAGTGTAAAAGTAGGACAGATCTTCTACCTTTTTGAGTTGTTCACTTGGCTAGAGCTAGTCAAGGTGTTTTTTCACAACAGAGTTATTGTAAAGGCCTTGCAACAGAGTTGTTGTAATGGGGAGGTATTAAGAAGTTAATTCCTAGGTTTCAATAGGTTGTAATCTAAAAGTCACTCAGTTTAGTGGATTTGAGGAAATCCTACTGGAGTAGGTCGTGATTTTTAATCCCTTGAGCAAGGAATTTTCCACGTAAATATCTTGTGTTATTTACTTTCTGTCTTATGTAAGGGAACAGATAGACAACCAGATTCTCTATACTATTTGGTAGATCGTATATTCTATCAATTGGCATCAGAGCTGGTTCTTTCTAAAAAGTTAACACTTAGAAAGGATCTTCTTAGTGGTTGCTCTACCAAACCTAGAGGAAGGACAACCTAGCAAAAGACCACCAAGGTTCAATGGAAAGTATTATGGATGATAGAAGACAAGGATGCACGACTTATTCATGGCTGAAGATTCTGAGTTGTGGGACATTATTTGTGGTGGTTCGCATGTCCCTATGATGGCTGATGAGGCTGGTGTTGCAAAAGTTCCAAAAACAAGGAAGGAATATAATGAGACTGACAGAAAGGTTCTTGAAAAGAACTTCAAAGCCAAGAAAATCCTTTTTTATGGTATTGGATGGGATGAGTATAATCATATCTCATCTATGAAACTACAAAAGAAATTTAAGTAGCTCTCCAAACTGCTCACAAGGGAACTATTCAAGTGAAGCTGTCCAAAATAGACATGCTTACCACATACTATGAACTTTTTAAGATGAAGGATGGTGAGTCTATTCATGATATGCATACCATATTTACCTCCAATCTCACCCCAAAATCTCCAAGCCTTTTCGACCAACACCCTCCAGTTTCACCTATAAAACCTGCCCTCCCTTAGATAATAAAAAGTGCTATGAGTCGGACAAAGGTCACTCTGAGTCCTCTGTTGACCATTTTTTTAGGAAAATTATGCTGAAGGAGAAAAGAGGGGATCAATCATCTTAGAAAGTAAGGCTGAGATAATTGTAGCTGGGTTCATGGAAGCGGTTGAGTGGTTGAAGGGAAGGGAACTAGTGAGGGAACAGGTGCCTCAACTCAGGGATAATCTGGTTCCTCTATGGTTAAGACGACCTATTTGGGATGGGACTCCAAGTTCCTCTAAGATTCATCGTAGAAACCACTCCACAGCGTGTGTCAACCTTTACTGTGCTTCAAAGAGAGAAAAATTAACAAAGGACAAATTAGCAGTGGTTGCTGAAGAGGGCCTAGTGCTGAGGTTCTGAAAACTCAAAAAGTGTTGAATGGAAGGGTGTCTGATCTTGAGATTGCTAAAAATCCTGGGATGAAGGAATTGATAGAGATACTTGAATTTCAAAAATGCAGGCATTTAAAAAAGAGGAGATTATGGGAACCAGGAAACAGATGTTCACATTGGGCGCTCTTGAGGAATGTGAGTGTATGCCTAAGAAGGGTGGTGTTGGCAGCAGCTCCACGATCTCGAATTTGATTAATGCCCAGGAAAAAGGCAAATGAGGATATTAACAGGTTGAAGGCTGAAAATGCCATTCTAAAGACTAAGCTTCAGCAATTTGTAAAGGGAAGGAAGGAAACAGGTGCCTTGGAGGATTTAAAAAGAAAATACTCAGCTAAAAGCCGAGGTAGAAGACCTGTAGAAAAAGTGGAGCACCAGACATTGCAACTGGTCCAGGACCATAGGGCCATAAATGAATGAATCTTCAAGCTGTTCAAGCAAATTCCTTGAGCTGGTCCTTTATCTTAGCCTCCTATTTCCTTAATCCCCATGTCTTCATTTCTAAAACCCATGTTTCCTTGTTCTAAAGCCTGTTCAATCTTTCCAATCCTTGTTATAATGACTGTGGTGCTCCTATTTGTTTAATTAACATATTGTGTGCTGAAGAATTTACTAAGTTTTTGCTGGTATTAAATTAGGCATGATCTTTCTCTTTATGCAATGATATTCAGCCTTGTTTGTCTTGTTGTTGCTCATGTTAATGTTGCCCCAGTGGCCATGAGTTAACGTTGTTGAACTTCTTTTTGCTTGTGCTGCTGTATTTACTCTTTCCAATGATGCCAAAAGGGGGAAGTACTCAGGGGGGTTGATAGTTGGTTGCTGCTGCTAATATGTTGCTGATAATAAGTTATCATATTAGAAGATAAGTCTGTTTCTCAGAGGGAACAAGTAGGGATCTGGTTCTCCGGAAGAATATCAACTTATGTGTTTGTCATCATCAAAAAAAAGAAAATTGATAAGCTCTGCTATCTCGTGTTTTGATGATTTGACAAACTGTTTCTCAAGGAGAGCAAGTAGGGATGCGTTCCAGGGGATATATCAATTACGTGTTTGTCATCATCAAAAAGAGAGAAATTGATAAGTTATTCTATTTTGTGTTTTGATGATTTGATAAAAATTATTCGAGGACCAGATATGTTTACAGAGGGAACAAATGAGAGACCAGATGCGATTAGATTCTAGCTATATAAAAGTCAACTCTACAGCTGTAAAGTTGCGACATCGCAGTCGTAAATAGATGCGAAGCACTTGACAAAGGCGAGAGTGTTGCATCTCGTTCAAGGCTTATGAGGGACCAGATGAAGAACTAGATAGGGACCAGATGTGATCAGTTCCTTAGTCATCCTATATAGCTTTCGGGAAGTGCAAAAGTAGCACAAATCTTCAACCTTTCTGAGCTATTTACTTGGCTAGAGTTAGTCAAGGTGTGTTCTTTGCAATAGAGTTATTTTAAATGCCTTGCAATAGAGTTGTTGTAAGGGGGAGGGATTATGAGGCTAATTACTAGGTTGCAATAGGTTGTAATATGAAAGTTTCTCTGTTTAGTGAAGTTTGAGGAAATCCTGCTAGAGTAGGTCGTTGTTTTTAATCCCTTGAGTAAGGAGTTTTCCACGCAAATATCTCATGTTATTTACTTTTTGTATTGCTTCAGGGAACATATAGAGAATCACACTGTCTGATGGACTCGTATATTCTATCAATAAGTTAGATTAGTTTACAAAAAATATAGGGGTGAATTGCTACAACTGGTTAACATGCATGCATATATAATGTACTAGGAGTAATGATTGTTACATTGTAAATGTATGTAAGTTAAATCCTCTTCTATCTGATGGACTCGTATATTCTATCAATAATTTAGATTAGTTTACAAAAAATATAGGGGTGAATTGCTACAACTCGTTAACATGCATGCATATATAATGTACGAGGAGTAACAATTATTACATTGTAAATGTATGTAAGTTAAATCTTCTTCTTATTATCCCTCAATTTATCAGTGATACCAAATTAATGTGTATATCTAATAAATATGCAGCACCAGAGTTGCAAACGAGTTAGGAGCTGGAAATCCTGACAGAGTTAAACATGTTGTTTCTGTTACTCTCGTGAAATCTATTATTGTAGGTCTTGCTATTTGGTTGACTCTATTTTATTATCATATTGCCTGGGCTGGCCTCTTCAGTGATAGAGCAGAGATAATTAACAAATTTGCCTCCATGACACCTCTTCTTTTAATATCCAATATATTCGATATCTCTCAAGGAATTTTATCAGGTCAGATTTTTGTTTCTATAATATTCGTGATATTGTATGTGTGTATTATGTATATATATATGTAATAGTTTTGGCATTCACAATAAACTTAATAAAATTGCACATTGAATTGATCAGGGGTGGCTAGAGGATTGGGGTGGCAGCGTTGTGCTATGTGCATCAACTTGGGAACATTATATTTCATCGGCATGCCAATAGCATGCCTCATTGCTTTCAAGTTCAACCTACAGACTCAGGTAGACACGTTCAAGATTTAAACTTGATGAATTCTACCTTAATTCTTTTTTCTGCTTGAACTTATTGTATTTTTTGGATTATGAGTTTATAATTTAAAGTTTGACAAAGTTTTAGTAGGTCTAATAGGTGTGTGTGTGTATTTGTGTGTGTAGAGAGAGATAGATATCTTGCATAATCTAATCTTTTGCAAAGTCAGTAGTACTAGGGCCTTCGAGTTGGAATTTCCAATTATAAACAAGTTTAGCGAAGACACCTCGATTTCTACGGCGACAGAGGGAAGTATTCAAAATAGAGTGAGTCCCGATAAAAGGAAGAATCCAATCTCCTTCTTCATTATCGTATTGGCCTTGCAACAAACTGAATGGAATTGTTACTTTCCAAAAATCTTGCTTCAAATAAAAAAAGGTCTATTTTCCCACGTAGTTCGTCGATCAAACCAACAATTCTCTTCACAAATTAATAAAGAGAGTCTTTTTCTAGTTAGACTTCTATCAATGGAACGAAAGAACCGTCCCTTCCTAAACACACACAGACACTCACGCGCAAGCGCGTGCTCACAAATATATATATATATATATATATATATATATATATATATATATATATATATATATATATATATATATATATATATATATATATATATATATATATATATATATATATATATATATATAATGTATATATGTCTATATATACATCTTCCAACAAAACCAATTAAAACTATTAAATCCAAAAACCTTATATAATATAGGACAGTTCTCAAGTACAACACAATTATATAGGAGTGAGGAAGTACCGAGTAGGATTGTTAAAACATTTTATTTAAAAAACGGTATAAATTTCCTTCTTTATCCTTTGAACTTTTCTTATCAAAAAATTTAAACCCACTGTATCGGGTAAGGATACAGCTAGTCCGGTTCAAACGGTAGCCGGTAAAGACTTATCAAATCCGTTGATAGCTGTCATTCTTCTTCCTTTTTGCAAGTGTGCTTTTCTTTGTTGAAGTTGCTCCTTGCGTAATTGTCTTTGATCGTCTTCGTCTTGTTTGGAGAGATGGACATCCCTCATCTTCACTTTTCGAAGAATAATATTTGGTTCGCGGTTGAACCCTGTTGCGCATGGGCTTCCGTTCGTGCCCTATCATGTGGTTTTTCCACAAAATTTCGCTGGCTTTAATATATTTAATAACAATTAATATAGAATTGAGGTATAGTTTATTGATTAAAGCTTTTGTTTTTGACAAAATATGATGCAGGGTTTATGGATTGGCTTGATATGTGCTCTAGGTTGCCAAGCTTCTGGCTCATTGCTACTGACATTGTTGACCAGATGGAAAAAAGTAGAGGGCTCAACAAATAGCAATAGAGAAACTGAACTTCTAGCTTAATTTGCTCATTGGCCACTGGTGCCATCTCTTCTTCTCCATATCGTCTATTTATCCTTTGGATTTAGGAGTTTACCTTTTATAATTGTCTAAAATATACCTACATAGAGAGCAAAAGCAATGACAAGCATTATTACTCGGGACTAGTAGTATAAATTATAAAATTTCTTATTATCGTGGATTACTTTGCTCTTCTCGACCCATGATTTTTTTCCTATCCTTATTATTCTTTTTATTGTCGTTGATTACTATTTCTTGGTGTTTCGCTTTATAAATTGTTGTTTTATATTGTGAATAATTTTTGTGTGTGTTAATTCTCAACAATTATATTAGACCACATGTTATACTCGGTCGCAGGAATACTATCCGCGATTGCCAGTAATATATATACTCGGTGTAAGAAATATCAAAAATAAAGTACGAGTTCTCAAAATGGCACATAAGAATGAAGGATTTGCTCACCGCACGAGAGTTACACATGCAAGGCAATGAAGCTTATGGTATAATTATTAACCAAAACAAAAAAAAAAAAAAAAAAAAAATTTAACCAGGAACGAGGCAAAGATTTTTCTTTTGGTTTCTTATATGATATCTGATACTCGTATTGGTGTTCCGACTAATTCAAATTCGCACTGCATAAAATTCGTTATAGTAGGAGCAAAATATAGCTGTGTATTACAAGTGTTGACACCCAATTTTTTCCCTCCTCTATTCCAATTTATTTCCTCGGGCTTTTAAATTTATTAACGAGCTAAATACTTTATTTTCACCACTATTTTTTATTACTATTAACATCGTTACTTTCATTACTTTATTGCAAATTTTAAATGGTTCGTCATCGTTTCATTTTAGGATTTGTACTCGTTAAAATCAATTTTACTTTATACATACTAATTATTATTTGTCTTCACACAATATATATTGTACTAGTTATTAAGTTAAAAGCCCAAGAATAATTAAAATAGAGGAGAAAAGATCACTATTTTCCAGCCAATTAATGGCCCAAACGATCAAGACCACTATCCGAAATAATTCAGCCAGCCCAACAATACCCGGTACTAGCCCAAAAGCCCAAACGGACCCACGACCCGACCCACTATTCCTATTCAGCTAAACCTAAACGAAAGAGAAGAGACGCCTCCATTTCTCTCTCGTCTCCCTGCTCTCTCTCCTCCCTCTTCTAAACCAAGAAACAAAACCCTTTCAACCATGGCAGAGTCAAACAATACCATTTTCGTGCAATACACAGTCCCTCTCTCACCTTCAACGAAATGGAAAATCTCAGGAGTCCCTTTGTGTTCTTATAGACCTTGCGTGGCTTAAATCGGGTGGGATAATTAATAGGTTGTCACGGGTTCAACATTGAAAGAGTGTGTTCATCCTTTTTCTTTTGTTTTCTTGTGTTTGTTTTGATCCGAGCTTTAATGATTTTCGCCCATTTGTGAAAAGAGAATCTGCTTTATCAGCCTTCTGATTTCTCGAAGTACAAGTTTTCAAAGGGATTTTGTCTCCATCTTCTTCGTTCCAGAAAAGTCAGAACAAGCCCAACGTTCGGATTTGAAAGATTCCAACTTTAAATCCCGCCCAAAAAGGAGCAAAACCCTAGTCATATTTTACCTATAAATACATCCTTAAGTCTTAGCCGAAAGGGGGAGACCCAACCCTTGCTCTCCATTCTTAGTTTGTCACTCGACTCATCAAAAGGGAATACGAAATTTCAGTTCCTTCGATAACCTTAACCCCTCTTGGAAAATCTATTCTCAATTACTGTATTTGGGAATACACCTTTAATATATTAAGTGGTTTACTCTTTTACTCTACTGTTACTTTAAGATCGAGCGTAAATCCGAGACCTCGAAACCCCATTCACTGCACCCATAAAAGGTCAGTGTGTTTTTCTTGTGCTTTATTTCGAATCATAAAGTTTCGATGTGTTCGTGTATGCTGTTGTTGCAATCGGTTTAATTTCAGTTTAAAAGTTAACGAGCATTGGTATGTTTGTGTCTTACCTTAGTTTAGTTTTCAATTTTACTTAGTTATACGGTGTTGGTTTGGAATACATATCGATTGATAATTGCGCCTTTTCGATCTTAGGTCAGCCTTAGCTTAGTTTCTTAATGTAAGTTGGTTTAGTCAATCTGTGCGTGTGCGAATATTGTTGATTACAACAGGTATATATGAGTCCTGTCCATGTTAAAAGAATAGTGATTGATTTTGAGCATTGTTTTTGGGCTGCTGTATGCTATGACGATTTCAAAACGAGTTAACTTAAGCGATCGAAAATCATTTCTGTAACCAGCCTACTCTATGTCCTGTTTTTCCTGGTTTGAGCCATTAGTGTTGAATGAATCTATACAGTTAAGTTTATAATATGATTTTCGATCCTTTATCTCACTCTGCCTCCTTCTAAACAGATAAAAGCGTCACTATCCTATAGTTAAAACTATTAGGTGTGCATTTAGAAAATAATGTTTGAGATTTGGCATGTATTATGTGTTGGTTTTGGAATAGATCAGTTCGGAGTATATAGTTTAACATGATAGCTGTTCAAATTCTTTTTTCGGCAAATCATAAAACCGTTCCTTCATTTCATGGCTGTTTGAAGTACTAGTTAAATTTAAGGACAGAAATGGACTGTTATGTTCGGGTTCCTTCAGGATAAACCTTGATATAAGGGAGATTATGTGCTTGTATGTCTAAGGATTGTAACACCCTGCATCTTGGAACTAAGTTTAGACTCATAGCATTAGAGTTTTAGCGGAAAAACTGAAGGTTTGAACGTTTTGCGAAAATGGTTGATACGCCTACCATCATGGCCCCGGGCAGCGATAACTCCTTGATCAGTTTGAAATTTGGGAAAGTACCCTTAATGAAAGTTATAGTATGTAGAAATACCTTTCTAACGATATAAGGACCAAGCCAATCAGAGATCGGATCAAGGAGATATGATCATCTCAATATGGCTAATAGTAAAGCACTTGAAATATATATAATTATAGAATCGGCTAAGTTTTCGATACGTCTGACTTCCAATCAAATTTCGTGCAAATCCGTTGGGAATTTGAGGAACCTTCCTCAATGAAAGTTGTAGATCTTTGAAATAGCTTTCCAACGGTAGGTCGCCCAGCCCAAACGGAGTTACGTACAAGAAGTTATGTCCAGTTTACCGAACACTATGCAAAACTGACACCCGTCGCTTCTCGGGGCGCGTGAGGGCGCGTGAGAGAGCGCGCGATGGTCCCGCTTCGTGGAGAGATCGCGCAAATCTGATTTTTTAGCTTCAAAATGTTGTGCGATGCACCCGCATCGGGGAACCATCGCGAAACGGGTCAGTTTCGGGTCAAAAGGTCGGGTTTACGCGTTTTAAGTTATATTTAAGGTTTGGGGTTTATTTCCCTAGCACCCCATTCATGAAAGATTACCCTAAAGTCAAGAAGAACAATTCCCAAGCCTCAAGAACCCTACAAGGTAAGTTTTATCATGATTTTAGGTTGAATTCAAGTCCCTAATCTCTTTCTAACTTGAGTAAACCCATCTCAAGGTTCAAGAATTCAAGATTTTTAGAAATCCTCTTCAAAGCTCAAGTCTTTAATTCAAGTTTTGGAGCGATTAAGGTATGTAGAACTTCCATCCACATGTGAGAATCTCTACGTTCTTCCCCATGCTCCGTTTCTTGATATCCATGAAGTTCAAACCCTAGGGCATTAAACCCAACATATTGGTAGCCCATAGTTATGTATTTATGTACATGGATTTTGTATCTATATTCGTTATTGTATTCCTAATCTTCCATTACGGTTATTAGGAACCCTAGCTTAATCCATGAATCATGAATTCTTCTCATGTATTCTCATTATGTTTATATGAAATTTTATGATTTTATGTAGCAAGTTACAAGCATGTTTTCAAGTCAATTATATATATATAATTATGAACTATTGTTATTACTCATGAATCAAGAACATGTTTGCAAGGCTACGACAAGTTATTTCATGAAACCATATTACAAGATATTTCATGAAACCATGTTACAAGTTATTTCGTGAAATCATGATTACAAGTTATTTACAAGTTATCTCACGAAAATCATGGGCTTCTTAGCCAACTATATCATGTTCATATTTTTGGGATTGCTTAGTTAACCGAGAAGGCTCGGATAGCTGAAACTACGTCGCCACCGTAGGATAAGGGTTGTCGGCAAGGGAGGCAACACCTTCATTATGCGGTTGGATCCTTACAAGCTATTATTACCTAAATCTCATATCCCCATTGAGCGGCAAGGTGTGGGTAGTGTTCTAATTTGCAGTAGGGCCAAGTACCGGACCATGTTGTCGGTTATACTATAGCCTTCCCCACGTTACTGTTAGATTTTATATACATGTATTTCCATTGATTCTTGTTTCCGGACTTTACTCACGTTTCATATCATGTTCAAGTTACATTCGGTTTCAGTTCACGTCCTATACCTATGTTGTGCCATGTTCTTCATTTCAAAGGGGGTTTTACATACTAGTACTATTCACCGTACTAACGTCCCTTTTGCCGGGGCTTGCACTTCACGGTGCGGATACCGATTTTCGGGAGCATACAAAACTGCGCGGTAGGATCATCTCGATTATCGGCTTATTGGTGAGCCCGCTCCTCTCGGGGTTCAACATGGAGTCTATATTAGTATGCATTTATGGTAGTCCGGGTCCGTGTGTGTGTGTGTGTGTGTGTGTGTGTGTGTATCATGGTAGTTAGAATTCGGAGACATGTTTTAGAGGTTTCATGTATTATTTACTTAAGGATGTTAGTTCACGAGTCGGTTATGCTTTCATGTTTTTATTTGTAATCGGTATTACGTTTTCATGAATTTTCATGCTATAAGATAATTTCAAAACTTTATTCCGCAAATTATATTTTCATGATTCATTTAAATTGCATCATATAGATATACTGTTTTGATGCCTATGTTGACAAGCAAGCCATGAGGTTCGCTCGGACACATACAAGCAAGGCCCGAGTGCCGTGTTTATGCCCAGACCATGGTTCGGGGCGTGACAAAGTGTTATACCTCGCCTTTTGTGCATATTCGAAAAAATTGAAAATAATTCGGAATGTTAAGAAATAAGGTTTTAATTGGATCTTACTTAATGTGCATGTGATGTTTAAGGAAATATCGACGCGGAAATATTAAGGGAGGTTAAGGGCAAAATTGGAATCTTGTAAATTAGTCCCGTGAATTTCCAACATGCGACCCGTCGTCAATTGGGCTTGGAAAAAATGATGAAAATTTAGGCCCAAGGTATAGGGGTGGCCGGCCATGCAATAGTACTTGCGACCACGCTGATGAAAATTTGAGCATGAAGGGTGGTAGTGTCATGTGCTTCACGTGTGACCAATTAATGAATTATAAGAGGAGTGGCTTCAAGAAAATTCAAGAATAATTGAACAAGAAAGGAAAAAAAAAAAAACAAGAGCAAAAAAAAAGGGGAGCATTCGGCTGATCCTAGGGGATTTCATCCCTCAAAAATCTTGATTCCAAAATTGTTTTCTTGTGGTTTTCATACTAATTCGAGGTCCCTTTTCGACTTGGCGTAGTGGGTTTGGAAGATTAAGCCTTGGTTTCGTCGCTTGGACAACTTGAGGAAGTGAAGAAGTTGGAAGTGAAAGGTAAGAATTCATCCTTTCTAATTGTGTTTTGAAGGTTTGTTTGTGTTGTAGCATATGTAAATGAGTAGGACATATAGAAATATGGAAGTTTGCATGGCGGAAGTGATGGCATGAAAGTGGCCGTGTGTATGTTTAGTGTGTAGTATGATCATGTTGAATTTTATGTTGTATTATAATTGTAGACATTGTAGAATTGGCATTGGAAGGGAAAGATGGATGAAAATTTGAGGAAAGGGAAAATTGGCCTATGGCCGTGTGGTGTATAGTAGAAGGAAACATGTTGAATTTATTTTGTTTAATATGCTAGTTGTGTCGTTGTGATCTTTATAGTGTAAATGGAGGTTTAACGATTTAAGTTTGGCAGTAGAATGGCTTATATGTTGTTATAAGAAAATATGCATTCTAACATAGTTGATATGTAATTATGGAAATGCATTGTTTAAGTGCTAGTTATGATTGTTGTTAATGAATTTGAGAAATGATAATGTGCTATGAACATGTTGGTTGAAGAATGGAAGTTTTGGACGAGTTATGGTTTCGGTGGAAAATTTATATATTTTGCGAATAATATGTAAAACTATATATAATTTCTCCAAATGATGTTTGGATGATCTTGGTAAGCAAATGAGTATGTAAACATTGATATTGGTTTGAAATGTGAAGTTAGTTTGGAAGTTGTTGCCTTATGTTGAACGAAGACTATTCGTGATTAGTATGCGATTCTTGTTGTGAATTAATGTTGTTGGTTTGGTTGTTGTTGATATTGAGCCGAGTTAAATTCTCGGGCGTCATACTTATAAGGTCTTTGCGAAATTTTGTTAGACAAGTATTAGTGCAAAATGAATGCCTAAAGCCTTATGGTTAACTTATGGCAAACTTGACCATTTGTAGGTTTTGGACGAAAAGAGAGTTGAGTTTTGGAGAGCGTAAAAGGGCGCAAAGGTATGTAAAGCTTTCCTATTCCTCTCTTGGCATGTCCTAAGTGTACTAGGATCGGATTTGAATCTCGGGAAGTGTTCTGTTCTTCGGAATCCGTGTTTGAAAATGCCCTTCTTTCATTCAATGGAATTGAATCCTTCAAGTATGTTTTGATTGAAAGAATTATGCAAATATATACAAATTGCCTAGAAAGTTATGGAGCGTCCCTAGGACCTATATAGGTGATTCCATAGGCATAATATACATGATTTAAGCTCATCGCTTCGGTTGTCCCGAGGCGGACCCACTAATTCCGATTTTACCCTTTTGTATTTATGATTTGTCCTCGAGCGGTTCTAAAGGAATTGTTCTAACTACTATTTTAACTACTAAATGAATTTTTTTTTAAATATTTCCTTAAGTCTTATAAACTATTTTGGAACATGAAATGATCGTAGAAAGGTTATTTCTCCGTAATCCATTATGACATCCGAAATTCACCTAATATGATTTCCGTCCGATTCCTTTGCTTGATTGTCATTCGCTATGCTTCATTGAGTCTCTAGAAATCTATATGGTATTTTATTGCATTCGATTTCTCACTACTCCATTCGTGGATGCCTCGATATTTCCCACGAGCCGGGCCGGGATATGTTCTCAAAGCTTATTTTCTGCATTGTTCGCGAGTGCCCGGTGTGAGGGGGCGGGTATTATACGTACATGGGTTGTGGTGTATGATGTGCCATGTACGCCTATCTTTGATATTTGATGATTATGCTTCATTTGGCCATACGATATGATATGCTCTGTTATGGTGTGGCGCCGGTGTCGGGGGCGACCACGTTACGATTCTTGAGTCCCTAACGGATGGGTTCGCATATGTCTTACACGCATTATTTATGATTTCTGATATGCATATTGATTAGCTATGCACTTCATTAGTTTTTCGCACCTTCTGTTCTGATTCTGATTTTACTTATTACAGTCTCTGCTTTACATATTCAGTACATTTTCCGTACTGACCCCCTTTCTTCGGGGGCTGTGTTTCATGCCCACAGGTACGGACACACGCTTTGCAGATCCGCCCGCTTAGGCCATCTACCAGCTACCTTACAGCGCTCCTTTGTTCGGAGCTTACATTTTGGTACAGCCTTTTTCTGATACATATGTACATTCGGTTTTCAGGGGTACGGCGAGGCCCTGTCCCGTCATATGTTCATGTTATACGTACGTAGAGGTACGTAGACATGTGTGTTGTGGGTTGTATATGTTCGTAATTTGTGTACGTTGGGGATTGTATATATATGTATTTTGTGACGGCCTGATCGGCCTTCGTGCGCCACACTCACTTTTGTGCATCATCTGTCGACATCCTTTAATTATTATATATGTTTATTTTGCTATTACGCTAATGTGGGATAAAGGTACGTACGAGTGTCCAACTCAGGCACGTGCCACGGCCTACGGGGTTGGTCGTGATAAAAGTGGTATCAGAGCGGTTAGGTCCTCGGAATGTCTACAGACGGTGTCTAGTAGAGTCTGTTTATCGGTGTGTTGTGCACCACGTCTATAGCGAGGAGGCTACGGGGCATTTAGGATGTTACCTTCTTTCTTGTCTTAGATCGTGCGGTAGAAGCTGTATTAATAGGATGATTCTCTTCTAACGAATCGAATTGTTGTATTTTCGGCTATGCCTCGAGAAAAGCGACGAGCGACCCGAAGGGCAAGTCCGCGAGGCCGCCGGAGAGACTAGTCGGGCTCAGAGAGCGACTCGGACTCTTGCTCAGATTATGCATGATGCTGCGCCCCGGTCGGCGGGTTCGCCGCCCGTCGCCTTCGAGAGGGGCACGGAGCGGCCCGGCCGAGCCGGGACATGAGCGGCTTCGCGCCCGGCTCTGAGGTTCGAGTGCCCGAGCCTTTAGCTCCACAGCCAGGAGCCGAGGACAGGGCTATACGGGATGCAGTTCAGTTGTTGACTAGATTAGTGGTGCCAGGAGCACGGACGCGCGGCGAGGGGTGACCGGCCCGGTCCGATAGTTCGAGAGCCGTGAGTTTTTGACTGTACCGTAACCTCCGAGTTCTTCGGCACGAAGCCGAAAGAAGATCCCCAGGAGTTCATTAGAGAGATGCGGCGCACCCTACGGCTGGTTAAGGCATACGCTACGAGTACATTGAGTTGGCTTCGCGGGCATGATGTTGCTGCTAATTGGTACGAGTCCTGGGAGCTATCCAGAGGTAGAGACGCTCCCCCTGCAGTTTGGGATGAGTTTACGGAGGCCTTCCTTGGCCATTTCTTGCCTCCTGAGGTGCGGAGAGCTAGAGCGGACCGATTTTTGCTGCTAAAGCAGCGAGGCTGCAGTGTTCGGGAGTATAGTATGGAGTTTGATTCATTAGCCCGCTATGCACCTGCTATGGTAGCCGACATGACCGACCGGATGCATCGCTATATCATGGGCATGGATAAGTATATGATTGATAGTTGTCTGACGCTGGCTGCTCAGCCGGGATGAGTATTGCCCGTATACAGGCGCACGCCCAGGGCATGGAGGAGAGACATAGGGGACGGCCCACGATCGAGATTGCGGCGAGAGTCGGCCCCGGGGGCTGGGGCATTGGGTATTCCGGAAGAGTTCGGAGCGGACCACGGAGGCCGACGAGTAGCGAGGGTATCCCTCGGCCGACACGGAGTGCACCTCCTCGGTCCTCGATCGGAGACCGAGGCGTCCGGGAGCGATTTTTTCGGGGTCACGGTGTAGAGCTCGGTCGGACGAGGCCACCTGGGCCTCGGTGCTGCTTATTGTGGCGGATATCATCACAGGGAGTGCTGCGGGTGCTCTTTTTGGAGCGTGTTTTTCTTGTGGCCGCCAGGGTACGGTGAGAGATTGCCGTATAAGGGTAATTTAGGCGGCACGGCACGATCTGGATCGTACGGGTCATCTCGCATCGGTAGCTATGCATCGCGGGGCAAAGGCACGTTGACATCGTCGGCCGCGGTAGGCCGTGGCGGGGCTTCGGTTCCGGCGGCCCCTCACCGTATTTATGCTTTAGCCACCGGCGAGGATCGGGGAGGCATCTCCGGATGTGGTTACGGGTACTTTGTTGATCTTTTCTCGGGCCTTCGCATTAATAGATCCGGCTAGGGGTGGGCGTTCGGTTCTTCGGTTCGGTTTTCAAACTTCGGTTCGGTTTTTTCGGTTTCGGTTTTTGAAAGTGGACAGCTGAACACGCACCGAATTAATTCGGTTCGCGTTCGGTTTTTTAAAGTTCGGTTCGGTTCGGTTTCGGTTTTTCTAATTCGGTTTTCTACTTGTAAAATGGACTTTCTTTAATAGTGCGACGGCCTCGATCATTCGGAACATCTCTCTTGTGTAGTTCTTCTCGGCGCGGATGCGCCAACGGATCAAATTCCTCCTTTTCAAGTGCACGACTAAGCAAAGGTCGAGCACGACGCCAAAAAGATCAAGTTACATTTAGGCTGGTTCAAGTTTAGTAGTGGAAATTAGTACTGGAATTCAATTCTAATCAAAAGAATGAAAATCTTTCTCAGACACTTCTTTAATTTATGAGAAGAATATTGCCATGCTGCCTTAGCAAAGAAAGTTAATTTTTTTTAAGGCACTAAGAGATTTGTTAAACGGCTATTTTCACTAGGCCCAAGAAAACTAAAGAGTTCAAAAGAAAAAAAAACATGGTAAATGGAAGTCATGCAGTCAGCAATCAGCATCATTGTAAAAGATACTAGTTTTCCATAGCTACTGTTATTGATTTTTCAGTTTTCTAACATTAAAAGATCAATGAAATTAAAGCGGATAACTTGGTCAAGCTGTTTGATTGTTCAACTAAAAGTCTGCCGGAGGGGGCAGACTTTTAGTTGTGTTAAGTAAAAGTACGCCCCCCTCACGCGGACTTTTAGTTGTGTTTAAGTAAAAGTCGCCCTCGGCGGACTTTTTACTTAACACAACTAAAAGTCTGCACGGAGGGGGCGTACTTTTACTTAAACACAACTAAAAGTACGCCCCCTCCGGCGAACTTTTACTTAACACAACCAAACGAAGGGCAATTACGCGGTGCCCCAATTAGTTTAATTCAAAAGCATGGCCAAGAGTATAAAAACATAATATAAATTGTAATGTTTTCATAAAAAAATTAAAATACATACACGTATATATACAAATTTAATTTTTAACATAATATATAAAGTCGGTTTGGTTCGGTTTTTAAGACTTGAAACCAAAACCAAACCAAATATAGTCGGTTTTTTATATTAAAAACGAAATAAAAAAAAATATATAAATTTGTTGCATTTCGTGCAACATTGCACGAAATGCCCATTTTGGTTTAAAAAAAAAAAAGGCATACCATTTTGGTGTAATGGCTGTAAAAAGAAGCCATTTTGGCTCAATTCGTTGTAAAAAACAAAAAGAAACTGTAGACCTCAATGTTTCGAGTGCGAGAAAAGATCGATACAACCTCAATTACAATTTATTTGAGACTTTTTTTCACTTTGGGGCATTCCAAAATACTTGAAACTATTGCATTAGTACGTTTATTCTATACTACTTCTCCTCTCGATAATTTTAACTTAACAATTCAAAGTTTAAACTTAATTTGATGAGTTGTTTTCTCATCAAACTTTTCGGTTGTTATGTTAATCTTTCCTTCCACTAACACTAATATAATATACAACCCAAATTTAAAACTAAAACTCTAGTTCTAGTAAAATACCATCATATAAAATGAAAGGAAAATAGTATTGGTGAACTGATAGATGAGACATAATTCTATCATGGCAAGTGGCAACTGAATTCAAATGCATCAGTAAACCAAAGAAATGAAGACCATATCCTCTATGACACACATAACGGTAGTCTTTTCGGATATCGGTGGCGGGGGCTTCTCTATGATTGAAATACTTGACAACAAAATAATTTAGTCAACAAAAAGAATCATGTTGGGCTTAGATACTGTCTTTTGGCCAGATTCAACCTTCTTTCCAAATCAACCTTCTTGGTAATACTAATTTGGATAGATAGTTCACAAAGTGGGCCTAAGAAAGACACAAAGTGGAGTGGGCTATTAAGTGATCTGAACTCTGAAGTAGAGGGGAGTAAAAATTATTTATTAAATTTTCGGTTTAACCGAATCTTTTCCGGAACCGAATACCGAACCGAACACCGAATTTTTTATTTTAAAAAAGCTCCGGACCGAAAAACCGAAAAAACCGAAACCGAAAACCGAACTAATCTCGGTTCGGTCCGTTTTTTCGGTTTTGTGTTTATGATCCGGGCTCTACATTATCATATATTTCTCCGTTGATTCTTTGATAAGATCGGGATGAAACGAGCCTATAGAGCCATTTGAGGTAGCTACTCGTTGGGGGGATTCTATTATTGCCAAACAAATATATAAAAATTGTTCGGTAATTATATGTGATCGTTGTACTAAGGCGGACTTGGTAGAGCTGGACATGACTGAATTTGATGCAATTATGGGTATGGATTGGCTATCTTCCTGTTATGCTAATGTTGATTGCCAGCGGAAGGTAGTTCGCTTCCAGTTCCCGGGAGAGCGGTGATAGAATGGGCGAGTAATGTAGCATCGTAGGAGGTAAGTTTATTTCGTACCTTAAGGCGAGGAAGATGATCGAGAAAAGGCTATATCTATCACACAGGTTCGGGTACAAGATTTAAAGGCGAAATGCGACTGCGGTCGATTCCGGTAGTTAATGAATTTCCGGACGTGTTCCCGACGAACTTCGGGTCACTCTCGAAAGGAGATAGATTTTTCTATAGATGTGCTTTGCCGGTACTCGGCCCATTTCCTCCCGGTTCGGACTACGTATTCCCGCGAGAGGACTACGCCGGTGTTGTATATTAAGGAGGTGGTCAGACTCCACGGCGTCCCCGTATCCATTATTTCTGATAGAGGTGCCCAGTTCACAGCTAATTTTTGGAGGTCGTTCCAAGAAGGACTGGGGACTCAGGTAAGCCTTAGTACGGCATTTCACCCGCGGTGATGGGCGGTGCCGAACACACTATCCGGACGTTGGAAGATATCTTTACGGGCTTGTCTTTGATTTTCGAGGTAGGCGGGACGATCATACGTCACTTGTTGAATTTGCTTACAATAACGACTACTATTCCGACGATTCGGATAGTGCCGTACGAGGCACTATATGGTAGGAAATGCGGGTCCCCTATTGGTGCGGTTCGATGTTGGCGAAACTAAATTAATCGGCCACGATATGATCCGACGAGCGGTGGATAAAGTAAAGCTCGTTCGAGAACGATTGTTGGCGGCTCGGAGTCGACAAAAGTCATACGCGGATAATCGCCGTCGACCTTTGGAGTTCCAAGTGGGTGAGGGCGGGTATTCCTAAAAGTGTCACCTATGAAGGGCGTCATGAGATTCGGTAAAAAAGGGAAGCTTAGTCCAAGGTATATCGGACCTTATCAGATCGTCCGCAGAGTTGGCAAGATTGCTTATGAATTGAATTTGCCAGCGGATTTAGAAGCAGTACATCCGGTATTCCATGTATCTATGCTTCGTAAATTTATTGGCGACCCTTCCAGAGTATTTCCTGTAGAGGACATTCAGGTGACTGAGGAGCTGGCCTACGAGGAGCAGTCGGTGGCTATTCTGGACTGCCAGGTGAGGAGACTATGCACCAAGGATGTGCCTTCAGTTAAGGTATTGTGGCGGAACAACAACCGCGAGGAAATGACTTGGGAGGCTGAAGAAGAAATGAAAAAGAAGTACCCTCATTTGTTTCCGGCGCCCTCAGGTAACCTAAATTTCCTTTATACTTGTGTTGGTTAAGTAATGGATTATTTGTGTTAGCCCAAAAAAAAAAGGAGGAAACTCCTCCCTAAATTATTTACAAACCCCTACACGATTAGCTTAACATTCGAGGACGAATGTTCTAAAGGGGGGGAGGATGTTATACCTCGCCTTTTGTGCATATTCGGAAAAATTGGAAATAATTCGGAATGTTAAGAAATAAGGTTTTAATTGGATCTTACTTAATGTGCATGTGATGTTTAAGGAAATATCAACGCGGAAATATTAAGGGAGGTTAAGGACAAAATTGGAATCTTGTAAATTAGTCCCGTGAATTTCCAACATGCGACCCGTCGTCAATTGGGCTTGGAAAAAATGATGAAAATTTAGGCCCAAGGTATAGGGGTGCATGGCCTTGGCCAAGCCCCGAATTAGTCCGCCCCGCTTGGAGCCGTCTACCGGCTACCTTACGAGTGCTCCTTTGTTCGGAGCTTACATTTTGGTACAGCCTTTTTCTGATACATATCTACATTCGGTTTTCAGGGGTACGGCGAGGCCCTGTCCCGTCATATGTTCATGTTATCTGTCTGTAGAGGTCTGTAGACATGTGTTGTGGGTTCTGTATATGTTCTGTGAATTTGTGTACGTTGGGGATTGTATATATGTATTTTGTGACGGCCTGATCGGCTTTCGTGCGCCACACTCACTTTTGTGCATCATCTGTCGACATCCTTTAATTATTATATATGTTTATTTTGCTATTACGCTAATGTGGGATAAAGGTACGTACGAGTGTCCAACTCGGGCACGTGCCACGGCCTACGGGGTTAGGTCGTGACACAAAGCTTGGTATCAGAGCCTAGGTTCAAGAGTCTTAGGGAGTCTATGAAACCGTGTCCAGTGGGGTCACTTTTATATGTGTGAGGGCCCCATACATATAAAAAGTTGACCACCAAGACATTCGGGTTTGTCTCGTTTTCTTTCTCTCTAGATCGTGCCATGAAGCTTAGAGCAATAAGTAACTTCTCTTCCTCTCGAATTACGTACGTTTCGAATGCACAGGAGATGAACAGGTAATTCAAGGTCTAAGTAAGGATGTTTACCCATAGAGGGTACAATCATGCAATACTTACTGGTAACGAATGAGACTTCCAGTGCTATTGAAAGTGGAATACAATGTAAGTTGCTCGAGAAGGGGTGTTGTGGAATGAATGGTATGTTGAATGATAATGATGTTCTTGAGAAAGGAGAATAGAATACAACAGGGAGAGGATATCTGAGAAATTAGAAAAGGAGCTAAGTCTACGGGGAAAAAAGTAAATCATGGAGGATCTCGGGAAGGTGGAGGCGGACGATGTATTCTACGGAGGTCATCGGGACCCGCTCCGTACGGGTTAAAGATTGAAAGGGAAAATAAACAGGAAAGTGTAACAGGTACAGTTTGAGTTGGACATATGAGGTAAGTTCATCACTGTTGTTAAAATTGGGAGCCCTGTGTGGATAGGATATGATATGATATATATATGTATATATGCTGGCCTTGTGAGGCATTGTTGGTATTTCCTACGTGCAGGTTTTGGGATAGTAAGAAATACGGAGGAAACTACGAAATTTTTTTCTAGAAATAGAAGAAGAATGAGATATAAGTTCGTAATATGTCTGGAAAAGCCGTGTCAACAGTAATGATATGATTTGACTAAGTTACGAGTACGGCTGACTTTGAGAAATATGATATGATTTCCTATTCAGATGAACACCTTAAGTGGGTGACAGTTCGGATACATCCGAATGTGTGTTAGAAACGAAGGGCTTAAGTTAAGTTCAGTGTAGAGTGATTAGTGGAAGAAGAAATCAGCAAAGCTGTAAGAGAGCAAACTACAGAAGAACAGCCTTTAAGAGTTGTCAAAAAAAAAAAAAAGGGGTTGCCTTAAGATTTACAATGTGAGCAGAGTAAAGTCCTTAAGATGGAGTATGCCAGTTATGAATACAGTAGCAACCCGTTCATGTAAGTAAATTTAGTTCTTCCCCGCGAGAAATTGCTCGGATGGGAGTCGAAAGATTCATCAATGTTGTAGAGTACAAAGGAATTACGAGAAGATAAGAAATGTTAGCGGATCCCATCAAAAGAGAAGAATTTGTAAGTATAAGATGTTAGCCTTGGTCTAAGGGGGAGATGCGTAAATCGCCGGTAAGTCCAGTGAGATAATTGAAGACCCGAAGGGTTAGTATGAGATATGAAGAACCTCAGTTCAGTTAGGTTGGCATAATGAGATAGTCTCTATAAGGGAATATGCCTCATCTTAGAGAAGACTAGAAGTGAGTAGAATGATCGTCGAACGGATCGTGTAAAGTTCAACTACTATCGATTAGGCGATTACAGAAAAGCTATAAGATCATGCCCAGTTATGTGTCAAAAGGGTAGTGCCATTGCACAAGACTCTAATCTTTAAGGTGCTAGTCATAGACTTAGCACACAACAGCACTATGAGTATTTTAGGAAGTACAGCTCATGATTTAGGCAGACAAGAGAACTATGGAGAAAGAAGTTCACCGCTTATCCAAGCTAGGAATTCGATTTTCAGACTCCGAAGTGGGTGGAGTTGTTGCCCGAACATGGCTTATTCCTCCTTAGTCATCAAAGTTAGAGAGAAGCGAGTTTGGTGATTCCTCGCTGCGCAAATGAAAGATGGGATTCACGAACGAAAGAAAGCCTTAGCTTTTGAACAAGAGGGAGATAATGGTACCTTGAGATACGGGCGGATTATGTGTTCCAGATGTAGATGGCTCAGAGAGCTAATTATGTCAGAAGCTCACCATTCTAGGTCTACCTCGTTCAGCTAGGAGGCATGATTTAATTTGGGTGATTGTGGACAGACTTACGACTTCTTGCCAGTTAGGACCACAAAATGAACAGAAGATTATGCCAAGTCATACGTTATTGAAATTTCCATACTATATGGGACCCTAGTGTCTATTATTTCAGATTATGGTGCTCAATTCACAGCGAACTTCTGAAAATCCTTTCAGAAAGGATTGGGTACAGAGGTGAACCTTAGCACGACTTTTCATTCTCGGACAAATGGTCGGACGGATACGTTATTCGGATCTCGTGTTATAATATTCATGTTAGTTCAATACTCGGATATCGGTTCGGTACTCGCGTATTCATGCCGATCCGGTATTGAGCTAATCCGGTATTCGATAGCCCAGTATTCAGTCATCCCAGTCCTCAGTCAGTTCAGTAGACATTCAGTTTAGTAGCTCCGCAGTTTAGTAATCTTGTATTCATTCAGTTCAGTAACCCTGTGTCCGTGAGTTCAATGGTAATTGGGATGACCACCTGCCTCTTATTGAGTTTACTTACAAAAAAAAAAAAAAAAGATTTCCATGCTAGTATTGGTATGGCACCATTTGAAAGCCCTTTTTGAGCGAAGGTGCAGGTCACCGATTGGTTAGTTTGAAGTTGGTGAAGTAGAATTGTTAGGACCAGATTTAGTTTATCAGGCTATGGAGTAGGTCAAGTTAATTCGAGAGCGCTTGAACTTAGAGTCGCCAGAAGTCTTACATGGATGTGAGGCGAAGGGACTTAAAATTTTCGATTGATGATTGGGTGTTCCTTAAAGTCTCATCCATGAAGGGTGTTATGAGATTTGGCAAGAAAGGGAAGCTAAGTCCCCGATATATTGGACCTTATAGAATTCTACGAAAGGTTGGTCTAGTAGCTTATGAACTTGAGTTGCCACAAGATTTGGCTGCTGTACACCCAGTGTTTTATTTATCCATGACGAGGAAGTGTGTAGGAGACCCATCGTTGGTTGTTCCTGCTAATACTATAACAGTTAAGGATGGCCTCACCTATGAGGAGATCCCCGTAGCCATTCTTGATCGTCGAGTTCGCAAGTTGAGAACTAAGGAAGTAGCCTCAGTGAAAGTCCTGTGGAGGAGTCAGAAAGTTGAGGAAGCTACATGGGAAGCCGAGGAGGATATGAAATCCATGTACCCGCACTTGTTTCAGCCCGCAGAAGAGATTTATGATGAAACACCAAGATTTTGAGGTATGTAAGCTTTCTTTTCATGCTTTTGGCCGTGTGTGGCCAATTTATAGTGATATTGTGATGTAGCCCTGTGAGACAATGATATTATGGGCAGTTGTGACAGGTTGGTAGTTCCATATTACAGGGAAAACTTTGGCAAAATTTTGTAGAATCCCGAATGTTTAACATTCGAGGATGAATGCCCAAAAAAAAAGGGAGAGAATGTTACACCTTGAAAATTTCCCCGTTAGCGTACCGCGAATAGACCCACAAAGGGTATGACATATACGACATGTTAACGAGTAAGAAGTAATATTTAATGATTCTAAACGAGATTTCAAAGACCTTTGAGGTAGGAGACGAAAGTTGTTAAGGAAAGCAAGGTACATGTTGTGTGTCGGGAAAAAATTACGAGTATCGAATTAATGATGGCTTAATGAAATTTTGGAGAAAATTTATAATGTACCTTACGTATTCATGCCTCACGTTTCACGTTCAAGTTCATGTATTCGCTATTCATGTCTCATGTTTCGGCAAGATCGACGTTTTCATGAAACTATGTCATGTCAGTTTTCATAGCCCATGTCATGTTATGTCTCATGTTCCATGCTCATGTCAGCTACCCAGTGCCCATGTTAATGTCTCAGTAGTCACGTTTCCATGTAACCATGTCATGTTAGTTCAGTCTCCATGTTTCCTGTCATGTTTCCTTCACGTTCATATAGTCAAGCCATGTCCAGCCATACTCTTAACCATGACCCATCATTCGAGGACGAATGATCCCAAGGGGGAGATATTGTAACACCCTGCATCTTGGAACTAAGTTTAGACTCATAGCATTAGAGTTTTAGCGGAAAAACTGAAGGTTTGAACGTTTTGCGAAAATGGTTGATACGCCTACTTCGGGCAGCGATAACTCCTTGATCAGTTTGAAATTTAGGAAAGTACCCTTAATAAAAGTTATAGTATGTAGAAATACCTTTCTAACGATATAAGGACCAAGCCAATCAGAGATCGGATCAAGGAGATATGATTATCTCAATATGGCTAATAGTAAAGCACTTGAAACCCTATAGAATCGGCTAAGTTTTCGATACGTCTGACTTCCAGTCAAATTTCGTGCAAATCCGTTGGGAATTTGAGGAACCTTCCTCAATGAAAGTTGTAGATCTTTGAAATATCTTTCCAACGGTAGGTCGCCCAGCCCAAACAGAGTTACGTACAAGAAGTTATGTCCAGTTTACCGAATACTGTGCAAAATCGACACCCGTCACTTCTCGGGGTGCGTGAGGGCGCGTGAGAGAGAGCGCGATGGCCCCGCTTTGCGGAGAGATCGTGCAACTCTGAGTTTTTAGCTTCAGAATGTTGCGCGATGCACCCGCATCGGCGAACCATCGCGAAACGGGTCAGTTTCGGGTCAAAAGGTCGGGTTTACGCGTTTTAAGTTATATTTAAGGTTTGGGGTTCATTTCCCCAGCACCCCATTCACGAAAGATTACCCTAAAGTCAAGAAGAGCAAGTCCCAAGCCTCAAGAACCCTACAAGGTAAGTTTTATCATGATTTTAGGTTGAATTCAAGTCCCTAATCTCTTTCTAACTTGAGTAAACCCATCTCAAGGTTCAAGAATTCAAGATTTTTAGAAATCCTCTTCAAAGCTCAAGTCTTTAATTCAAGTTTTGGAGCGATTAAGGTATGTAGAACTTCCATCCACATGTGAGAATCTCTACGTTCTTCCCCATGCTCCGTTTCTTGATATCCATGAAGTTCAAACCCTAGGGCATTAAACCCAACATATTGGTAGCCCATAGTTATGTATTTATGTACATGGATTTTGTATCTATATTCGTTATTGTATTCCTAATCTTCCATTACGGTTATTAGGAACCCTAGCTTAATCCATGAATCATGAATTCTTCCTCATGTATTCTCATTATGTTTATATGAAATTTTATGATTTTATGTAGCAAGTTACAAGCATGTTTTCAAGTCAATTATATATATATAATTATGAACTATTGTTATTACTCATGAATCAAGAACATGTTTGCAAGGCTACGACAAGTTATTTCATGAAACCATATTACAAGATATTTCATGAAACCATGTTACAAGTTATTTCGTGAAATCATGATTACAAGTTATTTACAAGTTATCTCACGAAAATCATGGGCTTCTTAGCCAACTATATCATGTTCATGTTTTTGGGATTGCTTAGTTAACCGAGAAGGCTCAGATAGCCTGAAACTACGTCGCCACCGTAGGATAAGGGTTGTCAGCAAGGAGGCAACACCTTCATTATGCAGTTTGGATCCTTACATGCTATTATTACCTAAATCTCATATCCCTGGCAAGGTGTGAGTGTTCTGCTGGTAGGACGCAAGTACCAGACCATGTTGTCGGTTATACTATAGCCTTCCCCACGTTACAAACGAGTTTTATATACATGTATTTCCATTGATTTACTGTTTCCAGACTTTACTCACGTTTCATATCATGTTCAAGTTACATTCAGTTTCAGTTCACGTCCTATACCTATGTTGTGCCATGTTCTTCATTTCAGCAGGTTTTACATACTAGTACTATTCACCATGTACTAACGTCCCTTTTGCCCGGGCTGCACTTCACGGTGCGGTCTGCGATTTTCGAGGAGCATACACACAACGCGATGGATCACCTCGGTTATCGGCTTATTGGTGAGCCCCACTCCTCTCGGGGGTTCAACATGGAGTCTATATTAGTATGCGATTATGGTAGTCCGGGGCCGTATGTCCTGGTAGTTAGAATTCGAGACATGTTTTAGAGGTTTCATAGACAGATGTTAGTTCACAGAGTCAGTTATGCTTTCATGTTTGCAGACTATTACGTTTTCATGAATTTTCATGCTATAAGATAATTTCAAAACTTTATTCCGCAAATTATATTTTCATGATTCATTTAAATTGCATCATATAGATATACTGTTTTGATGCCTATGTTGACAAGCAAGCCATGAGGTTCGCTCGGACACATACAAGCAAGGCCCGAGTGCCGTGTTTACGCCCAGGCCATGGTTCGGGGCATGACAGATTAATTCGATTTGCACCAGTTCCAATCACTGAAGATGTTTTGAGTCCTTAGTTTTGTTGAGTCTTTTTCTTTTGTTCTTATTTTGTATTCCTACATAGCTTTCAAGAAGTGTAAAAGTAGGACAAATCTTCAACCTTTCTAAGTTATTTACTTGGCTAGAGTTAGTCAAGGTGTGTTCTTTGCAATTGAGTTATTGTAAAGGCCTTGCAATAGAGTTGTTGTAAGGGGGAGGGATTATGAGGTTAATTACTAGGTTGCAAATTGCAATAGGTTGTAATATGAAAGTTTCTCAGTTTAGTGAAGTTTGAGGAAATCTTACCGGAGTAGGTCGTTGTTTTTAATTCATTGAGCAATGAGTTTTCCACACAAATATCTTGTGTTATTTACTTTCTGTATTGCATTAGGGAATAGATAGAGAACCACACTGTCTGATGGACTCGTATATTCTATCAATAAGTTAGATTAGTTTACAAAAAAGATAGGGGTGAATTGCTACAACTGGTTAACATGCATGCATATATAATGTACTAGGAGTAACGATTGTTACATTGTAAATGTATGTAAGTTAAATCGTCCTCTGTCTGATGGACTCGTATATTCTATCAATAATTTAGATTAGTTTACAAAAAAGATAGGGGTGAATTGCTACAACTGGTTAACATGCATGCATATATAATGTACTAGGAGTAACGATTATTACATTATAAATGTATGTAAGTTAAATCTTCTTCTTATTATCCCTCAATTTATCAGTGATACCAAATTAATGTGTATTTCTAATAAATATGCAGCACCGGAGTTCCAAACGAGTTAGGAGCTGGAAATACTGACAGAGCTAAACATGTTGTGTCTGTTACTCTCGTGCAATCTATTGATGTAGGTCTTGATATTTGGTTCTCTATTTTATTATCATATTTCCTGGGTGGCTTCTTCAGTGATAGCACGGAGATAATTAACAAATTTGCCTCCATGACACCTCTTCTGTTAATAGCCATTATATTCAATATCTCTCAAGGAATTTTATCAGGTCAGATTTTGTTTCTATAGTATTCGTGATACTCTGTGTGTGTGTGTGTATTATGTATATGTATATAATAGTTTTGGCATTCACAATAACCTTAATAAAATTGTACATTGAATTGATCAGGGGTAGCTAGAGGATGGGGGTGGCAGCGTTGTGCTATGTGCATCAACTTGGGAACATTCTATTTCATCGGCATGCCAATAGCATGCCTCACTGCTTTCAAGTTCAACCTACATACTCAGGTAATTCAAATGCAGCCATGCTTTCATTCCATTCCATTGAACCCACGTAGTTTGTCGATCAAACCAATAATTCTGTTCTCAAAGTAATAAAGAAAGTCTTTTTCTAGTTAGACTTCTATCAATGGAATGAAAGAACCGTCCCTTCCTAAACACACACTCACACGCACGCACGCTCGCGCGCTCGCACGCACATATATATATATATGTATATTACACGTCGAAGAATAATATTTGGTTCGCTGTTGAACCCTGTTGCACACGGGCTTCCGTCTGTGCCATATCATGTGGGTTTTCCACCAAATTTCGCTTGCTTTAATATATTTAATAACAATTAATATAGAATTGAGGTATGGTTTATTGATTAAAGCTTTTGTTTTTGACAAAATATGATGCAGGGTTTATGGATTGGCTTGATATGTGCTCTAGGTTGCCAAGCGTCTGGCTTATTGCTACTGACATTGTTGACCAGATGGAAAAAAGTAGAGGGCTCAAAAAATAGCAATAGAGAAACTGAACTTCTAGCTTAATTTGCTCATTGGCCACTGGTGGCCATCTCTTCTTCTCCGTATAGTCTTATGCTTTGGATTTAGGAATTTGCCTTTTATAATTGTCTATCATCCTAATTTTGGTACTCCAGAAATATGTGCATCAATGGTTGTCATCTCCTTGAAGCAAATAATAACTTGTCACTTAAGAAAAAAATAAGAAAAAAAAAAACCTTGTCACTTATTCCATTTGTTCATAACAAGTTGTCGAATGATGTCACACCAGAAAGACTTGTTCGAATTAGAAAATACAGAGAAAAAGAGGTCCAAACAAGGCAATAAAGAGAAGAAAGCGAGAAAGTTGAAAAAACATAACAGTTGAGATCACACTCTCCTCTTAACATATTTTCGCCATCTCTTCTTGTACATTTTACCATGTCCATAAATGCCACTGATTCAAATCCCAAGGTGGATCAATCCAAGAATGAGAAACAACGAAAGATTGGTAATGCTGATGATCATATTTCACCTTACAGGTTCGCATATCTATCCTCTCAAGATATACATACAATTTGATCTAGTACTTGTGTTTGTTTAGTATGCCAGTTGACAGAAAATGTCCAGAAAGTCTTTTTCCTTGAAATTGACATTATTCAGTGTTCTGTCACATTGTTCTGAAATTGAAATTCATGTTTACCTATTTGGAGCTATTGAAAAAATGATTCCTACATACACAAGAACAACAGAGTAAAGAAAAATCCCTATTAGGAGGCAAAGTTGATAACGATTTGGCTCTCCATCCTCATCACCATGAATATCCTGATGATTTTCATTATCAACAACAGGAGCATCACCTTCCTCTTCCCCCATTTCATTATCAACATCAGGAGCATCACCTTCCTCTTCCCCCATTTCATTATTAACATCAGGAGCATCACCTTCCTCATCACCTTCCTCTTCCCCCATTTCATTATTAACATCAGGAGCATCACCTTTCTCTTCTCCTATTTCATTATCAACGTCAGGAGCAGGTTCTGCCACTTCGCTTTGA
Source organism: Lycium ferocissimum (assembly GCF_029784015.1). Classification (NCBI taxonomy): domain Eukaryota; kingdom Viridiplantae; phylum Streptophyta; class Magnoliopsida; order Solanales; family Solanaceae; genus Lycium; species Lycium ferocissimum. Next base: position 73,464,241 of record NC_081342.1, on the reverse strand, counting down.
TCAGCAACACCACCACTTAGTTGTTCTTCCTCGGTTCCAACATCACCACTTTCACCTTCCTCTTCCCCCATTTCATTATTAACATCAGGAGCATCACCTTCCTCTTCTCGTATTTCATTATCAACATCAGGAGCAGGTTCTGCCACTTCGCTTTGATCAGCAACACCACCACTTAGTTGTTCTTCCTCGGTTCCAACATCACCACTTTCACCTTCCTCTTCTTCCATAGGAGTTGTTCTTCCTTGGTTGTCTGTCCATCAGGGATATCTGCTCTATAAGCAAACACAAGCAGATTCACGGGACTGAAGTTGCTTGTGGCCAACTGCAACTCTGCCACTGTATAGAGTTTGGCACGTATTGGGATTTTGAACTTGTTGGAGAAACTTCTTCCTTTTGACATTTTCAGAGTCATGGTTGGTGCAGGTGGCAATTGCCATGAGAAAATCAGTGGAGGAGAGTCACTGCTGGAGGAATCCAGGGTATCATATTGAGCAGCTAACGCACCTGTGGTTATTGTACAGCTTTTAATTTACAGCTTTATAGGCAGGGAAAGGGTAACGCGCAGGCACTTTTTACTGTCCAAGAACAAAAGTTCATACGAATAGAATGAAGAAGTACTATCTGATCACCTTGGGGTGCACTAATTGGAGACTGATGAGTCCAAACAGCAATGAAGACTGCTGCGCCAATTACTGCAGCTCCAACCCTGATTATTAGGACAGACGTAAGTGTCAAGCAGGAGGCAACGACATTTATTTACTTTTAAACTTCATCGCGCAACTATTATGATAGCGTATAGTTTTCACCGCCATATAACTACTAGTAATTATATTTTGCGTTGCATAATTTATTCACTTAAGCGCTTGTTAATGTGTAATTTATTAAAGGGTGTTTAATTTCCCATTTTGTAAGCCATGAAATTGGAAAAGGCAGCCCATTTTTTTCATTTTTTTGCGCGGAGTGCCCTTTCTTTGGGGTGGTCTTTAAATTTTGCCCTCATATTTGTGGTCTTTAAATTATTCATATTGCTGGTCTTTAATTTTTGCCCTTCGCATTAATCTATAAAAAAATTAAATAGCAACAACTTTGAACTTTCGCGCCGAAATAATAAGGTTCGAGTGCAAGACAAGGTTTGTCGCGTGTATGCCGGACCGGCATACTTTTGTTAAGGAATTACACATTTTATGGGACCGGCATAATTTATGCCGGACTTAATTGGCATAAGTATGCGGGTCCGGGTAGAAATAAAATAACTTTGATAATTCCGCACAAAACGTTATGTGTTTTAATGGGCAAGCTTTTATTTTTTTCCTTTACACGGGACCCGGCATTTCTCTGAATTAATTGCTTGCTTAAAAAAATTATTTTGTAAGCCATAAGGCATAAGTATGCGGGTTGGAAAATGGCAAACTTTTATGCGGATCCGGCCATTTATCAAAGTTATTTTATGCCTTATATAATCCAATGTTATCCCGTAAGGCATAAGTATGCGGGTCCATTAATTTCTTAATTCATTACTTTTGCTTTCATTAAATAAGGTTTCAATTCGATAGCGAAATTTAAACTTGCCTTGCGAATTTTTTTAAAAATTTTTAACATATTATTGCAAGCGTGGAGTTCGAACCTGGAACCTATGGGTTTTGCTAGAAGGGCAAAATTTAAAGATTTCAAATATGAGGGGCAAAATTTAAAGACCACCCCAAACGAAGGGCAATTGCCCATTTTTTTTTAGGATCCAATTCGTGTAAAGACCAGCCCAAGCCGAGCCCAATTAGTCGTTTGCGACCCGCCCGTTTCTTTATTTATGTCCATCGATTTCTTCGCATATGCAGCCACGCCATTCTCTTCTTCTTCCTCACCTTTCCACTTCCATGAATTATTTTTTTTCCTTTCATCAAATCCGCAGGTTTGCCTCGCCATTTCGGGCAAACCTTATACCATTTTTCGTATCCCCCATCTCGTGACTGTAAGGTCTCTTTCTCTTCTACCTCCAACGGATAGTCAACACTAAGAGCCAAAGCAACTCTGTGAATCTCTGAGAAATCGGCTTTTCAGAGCTGATTTTGATTCTCATCTTGGAGCCAATTTTTAAAAACCCGAAACCCTAATCTAGGCCTATAAATACCCGCTTTTGGGTCATTTGAAGGGGGGTTCTTTTCCGCCTCCTCTCCCCCTTTCAACTTCCAAATCGCCTGTTAAGTGTAACCTCCAAAATATTAGTCTTAAAGTCATCTTCGATTTCTTTTGGATCTCTGTCCGCTTTAGTCGTGGAGGAGGAAAAGGGGCGATGATCTCATATCTAAAAAAAAAAAAAGAGAGAGCCGGTAGCTTCACAAAGAAAGAGTCCCGTGAACTGTTGAAATCCTATTTAGGCCGAGCTGGAGGTTTGAAGGCGTAAGCTGATATCCTATTTTTTGAAAATAGCTATTTTCTCGTACGTGCTAGTTATTTCTAATGCTTAGTCCCTGTTTAATCTTATCTTCCTCGTCTAAAACTTTTGGCTGTTAATTCGAGTTCATACATAAGAGTCATGACTACTTTACATCTCATTTAAACACTTAATATTGAATCTATCCGATAACTTGTGAAGCACTTGTTTAGTCTTCATTGACTAAACCATGAACTTCATCGTTTCATTCAGTTCTTCCTGTTTTCCAGCTCCTGTAGTTTAGTTATGTTTTAATTCTGCCCCTGCTTATGTATGTGATCTGCCTTCTCTTTTATTCTTTCCGCAATTTCTTGTTTCTTTATGTGTTATGTGTTATGCGTTTAGTTTAAGCATGTCGGTTAATTTAAGTTAGTAGGATAATTTGTTTATGGCTTAGTTTTGGATTTGTTTAGCTCTTATGTAGTTTGTTAGCCACGCTCTTTTTATGCTAGACCAGCCGTTAAAGCATGTTGATATGTTATTGAATTAGCTGAATAATGTCGATTATGTAGTTAAGCTTGTCTTACGCGATTCTTGTAGTTTTATACGTGGAGGATGACTTAGTTTAGCCTGAAACGTATGGGCGAGGTCTGTTAAGCGTGGTTTATGTGTTGGTTTAACTTGTTTGAATTGAATACGTCTTAAGTATCACGTTGGTCTGGTCTATTTTAAGGTAGGCATGTATGGTATGTTAGTTGATTCCCGTGTATTGGTTAGAATAGATTAGTTAACTGCCGTATAATAAAATCTGAGCAGTATTGGTCCTGAATCAGGCTATTATGTGCAAAAAAAAAACAGTCCGTTTTCTGCTATTGTGTTAAATATAGAAATGTGGTTTTCGGTAAAACGATAAAGAGATGCTATAGATTATGGGCTGTTGTAAACGTAAAATGAGCAAAGAAGGCAACGATCCTTGGTCGTCAAAGAACAAGCAAGTGTTAGAAAAGAAGAAAATGAGGCAATAAGTGAATCAGTAATAATGTTAGGTGTTGTTGCAGTTGATGTGGCTTTTGCCGCATGGGACATTTCTAAGTAATTGGTGAAAATGAAGAAACTAACAAGAAGATGATGAAAAGTTATACCCGTGATCTTCATGGCCAGAAATGAAACTGAATCCCATTTTGATTTCTACTCGTATTGCAAGTTCTACCTTAATTTCTTATATCTTTCTAATTCCCAGCAAGCTGTTTACTATCACACTAATGGTTGTTATCTCTTTTCCTATATATGTGTTATGTACTCGTGGCTTAAAATGTCTCTGTTATTATTAGTGGAAATATGTGATAACCTTTTCGATCAAAAAATAAAGAAAAGAGAAAGGAGTGTGTATACATGAAGTATACTTGAATATACAATATATATACACGATCTATTGAATTGTCTTAAGTTTTACATTTTATATGTTTGACTTTTATTGATTAGATACTAATCCTTTTCCTTTCATTTTTTTGCATGATCACCGCACACGAGTCCGAGGGACTCGTTTGCCTCCCATATCCAGTGTTGGGTTAAAAACCCAACGAAATCTCCTCCGCATCCAGCCCATCCGCAGCAGTCTTTTGCATAAAATTTCTGCTGGGCCGAGGCCCAACAGCAGCAAAAACAGATCCACAGAGACATATTGGGCCGAGGCCCAACAGCAGCTCCATTGCAGCACCCCTATTTAAATGGGTTGAACCCATTTATATTTGCTATTCCTCATTTGTTGTGCATTTTTTATGGCTGACATCTTAGCTTGTTTTATTTTTCTTAACTTGGACGAGTTCTTAGTAAATTAGTGGGTTAGCTTTAGTATAATGGGTAGTTTAATTTAAGAGAGAAAAATCACAATTAGCCCCCTAGATCACGTTCTCTTTTCATGTTACAATTATTTATGGCATTTATAATATTTTTCTTATATTAGAATAATGGGTATTTAAAATAGCATGACTAATATTTAGAATTAAAGGAATCATGTTCTACTATTTTAGAAGCTTCAAAAGACGTCAATATCGCAATATGAGTTCAAGTATATTTATGAACATTTTTTAGTGACCCAATAATACACATCTTTTAGCCAAGTATAGTTAATATAAAAGAAAGAAAGCTCATACCTTTTCCATCACATTTTAGAGAAAATAAGTTTAGGAATTTCGACATCACCGTATTGATATAACATAAATTTTATCTAAAGTTTACATTTTTGCTAAAAGGCTATTATTTATAGGCGAGCTGTTATATTTTTGCAAGTCTTATTTTCAACAACATTACTACATTTTCATTCAAGGCTTTAGCAACATGTCCAAGTTTTATTTTAAATAACATTTAAAGTCTTCCTTTTTTTTTATACAAATCATCATATTTTCTACAAGTATTATTTTAAATAGCATCATTATTACTTTCAATTTAAGTCTTGGCGACATTTATAAGTCCTATTTTAAAATAGCATTTAAAGTCTTCTTTTATATTATGTTTGTCAAATCTTATTTTCACTAACGTTATTTTCCTTTTGAAAGTTTAGCAACATTTGTGAATCATTTTAAAATTTAAGCGTCATATTTACTCTTAATTAATTAACCTAAGTTTGGCTGGTAAACCGTAGTTAACGGATCCTAGAGGATGCCTAACCCCTTCCCTTTAGGATAATTAGAACCCTTACCTAGAATTAAAAATCAAGCAGACCATTAACGGTGGTATCGTTAGATTTTACCTTAGTTAATAAATTAGGTGCCCTAATTCACCTTAAAATTAATTAGGTGGCGACTCCTTAAAAATAAGCAATAATTAGGAATCTCCAATATGTTGTACCTAATTTAACCCGTTAAAATGGGGTATAACACTCACTACCCCAACCCCCAACCCACCTACCCACCCCACTACCCACCCCACAACACACCCACCACCACCACCAAACCCCTCACCCTACCCTCACTATCCACCTACCTTACCCCAATTAACCACCCTCCTCACCACCATCCCACCCTACTTCCACACCCAACACGCCACCACCATCCACCCCACCACCACCACCACCCCATAACACCCCCACAATCCTCCCTCCACCACCTACCCTCACCCATCGCCCACCACCACACCCACCACCCTACAATGCATCACTGCCATTACTAGCGAACATATACGTTTCATTTTTTTTGTCAAATAATACTTTAATTTAATTAAATTTCTAATATTTAGTTACTTTTTTTATTTGAATTATATATTTATTATGTTTAAATAAATATGTTATGCACATTCAGTTATTGAAAAACAAACAATCTTAATCATTCAGTGTTCAGATCTAGAGACACCATCTTAATCATTCAGATGCGTATTCAGATTCAGACGTCTTAATCTGATTGAAAACAAATGAGGCCTTAGTATTTTTAGATTGTGATAATTTTCTATATGTCTTATAAATTAGCCGTATTTATAATAGCATAACTTAGTATTTTTAGATTAAAATCATTTTATTCTATGCAATTTCATTACTTTTTTGTTGTTGAATATTTTAATACAATATCATCTCTTATCTCACATTTTGTGTTTTTGTCTTAATAAATATCTTAAGTAGATAGTCGTATCTTACTAGAACTAAAAAAATATTTGAAGTACAATTTATATGTTTTGTATGAAGACTTGACCGAAAAAAAATTCGAAAAACCCGATTTTTTTTGTTTGGTTTATAGATTTAAAAAACCGATGTAATTGGTTTGGTTTGGTCTTCAAAAACCCGAACCACCCGATCCATGTACACCCCTGCCTCTAAATTTAAGTTCCAGTTAGTTTTATTTCTTCTAGTTCCCATCAAATCTAACAGACAAAATTCTTAACTATTTGACAAGACTAAAAGTACACTTTAGACAAACTTAGAGGGTATTTGGATTGACTTTTTTAAAAGTAGCTTATAAGCCAAAAGTTAAACAAAGCAATGCTGTGTTTGTACTTTTAGCTAACTTGTTTAAAAACACTTTTTATTTTTTCCAAATATCACAAAAAGTAGAAAAGAGCTTAAAAGATAATAAACAATCTTCAGTGCAAGTTAATGGACTAATATTTCTGTACCAAATTTGTGATTGTCGGTTATTTATCGTTGCACCAAAACAGTTGAGATCACACTCTTCTTGTACATTTTAGCATGTCCATAAATGCCACTGATTCAGATCCCAAGGGGGATCAATCTAAGAATGAAAATCAACGAAAGATTGGTAATGCCAATGACCATGATTCACCTTACAGGTTCGCATGCATATCTATCCTCTTAATATATACATACATTGCGATCGACTGAAAATTGGTTTTACCATTCAGCTGCATACAAAATTGTCTAACTTTAATTTCTAGAATAACACTTTGTTTGGATGGTTTTTTTACACCTTGTTTCATAATGTATCGTATTACTACTCCCCGGTCCAAATTTGTTTGACACTTTTCGCTTTTCGAGAGTCAATCTTCTTAATTTTGACCGTGTGTTTGAACATAGAATCTTTAAATTTTTCAAAATGAAATTTACATATTTGGAAACTACGTGACAAGTACTATAAGTCACCATAATAATAATTTAAAATATCTTAAAGACCTATGAACAAGTCGTTTGACTCTCGAAAAGCGAAAAGTGTCAAACAAATTGGGACGGAGGGAGTAGTATGTTGTATTGTGTTGTGATGTATTGTACTGTACTGTATTGTTTTGATGAATACAACGTTTCGATAGATTGTTTCGTTTGTCGTTTTTACATAGTGTCACACATAAGCAATTTGAAAGATAAACCTACAGAAAAAATAAGGTACGGGATAGAGCTGCTATAAAAAGGTACGGTAAAGAATAAAAATAGGATTATTAGATAACAAGTAAAAAAAAAATGTGGGAAAAAAAATAAGGTAACGACGCGATCACACCGTATCATTATAAAACTTCAAAATTTGAATTGAAACTTTATGTATTCAAGTTAAGATGAGTATTACTTTTGTTTCATGTATAGAACATTGTTACTAGATGTTAAATTATCCAAATAATATACTTATGCATGTTGTGTGCTTTAACTACCTGATTCATTTAATTTTTTCCCCTCCCTTTCAGACAATTAATTCTGTTTATATTTTAATTTCTTCTACAACTACTGGTTTTTTGGATTGACTTCACACCTGAAAGACGTCTAGGTTCTTTTTGTTAATATATATTATATTAACATAATAAGCCTACTTTCCTTGTTCAATTTTCTCCTCATTTGATTTCTCCAGTGAAGAGAGCACTCAGCAGCAAACAGAGCATGGTAATGCTGCCTTGGAGTTGATTAACAGTGTCACAGGTGCTGATGAGGAGGGCAGATCACGCCAACGAATTCTAACATATGCTGCCAAGAGGTAACCGGATCTTTAGTAACCATTTTAGGTTCGGTCGCCTTAGCATTGTTGTATTCTTATGCTTTTCTTGTCCTTTTGTTTAAAAAGAAGTGTTTCGTCAGGGTAGCCTTAGCATTGTTGTAAATCATATTGTGATGCTAACTAAACTCCAAACCAGCAACCAAAGATACATAAATGTGGTTTCAGGTTAATTTTTTTCGTCAATCTCTTCGTGATTGCTAAATTGTTGTTATCTATCTGATTTGGTAATACAATTTGTATATGTATGTGCGCGCTGATGTGCTTTTCCACTCCTGATGTGGTTGGTAGAGTAACAAACATAGCCCTTCTGAACTTATTTCCTAAATTTATGTAATGTCTTTCCAAGATCATGCTTTGACATTTGGTATTTACCTGTTGTGATCCATGTGCAGGTATGCTAGTGCACTGAAGCGAGATCCAGAAGACTGTGACGCACTTTACAACTGGGCATTAGTTCTTCAGGTCTCATGTTTGATTTTTTTAGAAAATTTATAAAAACAAAAGATCTCTTTTTCTTTGAGAGAGAGAAGCTCCAGTGTTTGCATAATGAATTATCTGAATTGTCCTCTTATAGTATTTAGTCTCTGTTAGTTTACCTAATTCGATTCGATTTTGCTTGCAGGAAAGTGCAGATAATGTAAGCCCAGATTCCACTTCACCTTCAAAAGAGTCTTTGCTTGAAGAGGCGTGTAAGAAGTATGAGGAAGCTACACATCTTTGTCCTACGCTCAATGATGTATGTTTTCAGAATTTTATTAGGTCTCTTAAATATCATGACACATATAATTTTTAACAAGAGTAATAAGTTGAATGGATGGTGAAATACTGTGGAAATGTTCTCCACAAGTTGAATTGGTCCATACATCACCTCTATATAGCAAAATGTAGAAAATTGTGCCTCGCATTTCTAGTCACCTATAATTTGTGTTTATATGTAAATGGTCCAGGTCATATTGTGAGTTTAGATCGGTAAATATACTTGCAAGAATGGAATATAAGTCATTGGATTTGTTAGTTGACCAACTTTATAATATCTCCTAAAACTTCCAGTCCTTGATATCCATGGTAAAACAGTATGAGGTAGTATAGAAGAGAGGGACTATTCAGTTCAGGTTTCTTCACCTACTAAATTAAGATCTAATCATGTCTGTCTGTGGTTTATATCAATTGATGTCAGGCTTATTACAATTGGGCAATTGCAATATCTGACCGAGCGAAAATCCGAGGTCGTACAAAAGAAGCTGAAGAACTTTGGAAAGAGGTATAGTTTTAGAGCTCTATTGTTTTACTTGCTCTCATTCCATTTGTTTGGAATATCTTCCTTTTAAGCTAGTCACTGTTTTGTTTTTCCCGGAGGGTGGATCATTGGGGATGGCAAGACATTAAAAGATTTTCGTCCTTCAGAATGTACTAGAGATGAAAAGAGATACATCCTTTTCTCTATTATTTAATTTATTATTAAGATATGCATAAACTCTGGGATAAAACCTTGAGCTAAAGTATCAATGGGAAAGTAACTTTGGCCCAATTTTTATTCTAGATGTACTCTCTGGAGTTTTTGAGGCTGTTACTTTTTTACTAGTTAAGGATCTATTTGCCAAAAAGAAAATAAGTTTGTGTTTGCTATTTTATTTTCAGAATTTTGAAACATGATATAGAATGCTGCTCAGTAACTGTTTCTGTTTTGAAAACAAGACTGCATAAAGCAGGAGAATATGTGCTTCACTTTTTTGGTTTTTAATATTCTGATTTAGTTAATTGTGTGTTACACCAAGATGGTTAACTCTACAAAGAGTATGCCACTAACTATGCAAAAGGTCAATCCAGCTAACTAACTTTAGAAATCCCCAATTAAAACTATAAGTAAATTGTCAAAACACTCCTATTTTAAGTTGGAAAAGCTGCTAAAAAGGTAGAAACAACCCTGAACACAATAGAACAACTTATAAAAGCTTCGGAATTGTTCAAAATCCTGAAAACCCAATGTGAAAGATACAATTTTCAGCAGCTTTATATTCCTGTTTTCATGCACGTCATCAAGGGCGGAGCCACATATAGCTAAGGGGATTAACCCCCTTCGGTGGAAAATTACACTGTTTATACATGGTTAAAATTATTTTTTCTGCATAGATAATAGATGTTGAACCACCTTGGGCTTCTTCGTGTGTTTATTTCTTTGTATTTTGAACCCCTTATGGCAAAAACTGGCTCCGCCACTGCACATCATTGATGGTCCAGAACTCTGACAGTTGGTAAGCTATGATGCAAAGCCTGTTCTGTTCTATTTCTTCCCTTCTTTAGCTTATATACTTCATTGCATGTTAGATTTATCAGTGACAAGAAGGTAAAGTGCTTTTCTTATTCATTTAAATTTTCAGGCAACAAAGAACTATGAAAAAGCTGTCCAGATCAATTGGAACAGTCCACAGGTAATCTTTTAACTGTTTTTTAAGGCTTACGATGTTGGTATTTCTTTATTTCCGTTTTCACCTCAATGCAATGTTCTGAAGGTTGTATTATCACTATCAAAGCTTTAGCATATTCTCTTAGGTTTCCTCTTGGGTGTTAGCTTACTCCTTCTCGTTTAAGTTTACCAACTCCTAATTACATCACATATATCTTTCTCAAGGATGACGTTCTATTGTGTTTTGTATGATCAGTATACCTTCGAAAATGATATTCTCTTTTGGTGAAGCAAATTAGTGGTTTCCAAGTCATCCTTATTAAATTGTTTAGTCAAGCAGATAAGGTCATAATTTCATTTATAATTTGCTGCTTTCATCCCTAGATGTAAAGTGCTGTCTTATATTGATCTACTTTCAACCGTCTAACAATGTCCTATTTAATTTTTTTCCTGATTCTAGTTTCCTGAAACTGTCATTCCAGGCACTGAACAACTGGGGACTTGCTCTTCAGGTATCTACATTGAATAAGTCATATTACATGGACACGCAATTCTGAAAATTTTAAAAAGTTGATTTGGCACAGCAATTCTTTTGTAGTAATTATTGAATTTGTCAGTGAATATCAGTGTGAAACATAAACTGACTTGCTATTTCAAAAACGCATTTAGGAATTGAGTGCAATTGTCCCTGCCCGAGAGAAGGAATCAATTGTAAGAACAGCAATTAATAAGGTAGTGGAGTTTTTATTTTTTTTATTTTTTATTTTTTATGAGAAAATGTATAGTGAAGAATAAGTTTGTAAAATCATTTCAGGTCTAGAAATATGGTGGAATCCATGTATATGTGATGCATTTGATTTTTTTTATTTATGTTAACATGTAAGTCTTATGAACTGCAGTTCCGTGCGGCAATCCAGCTGCAGTTTGATTTCCATAGGGCAACTTACAACCTTGGAACTGTTTTGGTTAGTTCGACGTTACTCCTGGCTTTGTAAAGGGAAAAGCGGAAAGGCGACAAAAGAAAAGAAAATTGATGATGAAATTTCTTATTTTTCATCTCTCTTTTGCAGTATGGATTAGCAGAGGACATGTCAAGAATAGGGGGTGCTGCTAATGCTAAAGAAGTTTCTCCTGATGAGTTGTACAGCCAATCTGCAATTTATATTGCTGCCGCACATGCTCTAAAACCCAATTACTTGGTAAGGGAGTTATTCAAATATGGTTTTAGTTCTCTGACCTTATCAAATTAGCCATCAACTTTCTCCTTGTCTTCCCTAAGTGTATCTTATGTCATCATTGTAATGGGTGCTGATGTCTTTATATTTGTTATTAACCCCGTGCTCTGGTCATAACAATGATAGTGAAGGGGGACTGACATAACTCAGGTTTAGGAAATGAAGAGAAATGTGATTAGGAAACCAGTGAATATTATTATGTTTTAAGTTGTTATGAAGTATCATCAATATCTGTGGTCCTTCTTCTCAGGTTCCTAATTTCAGCACTCTATTGATATACAGGTTTACACAAGTGCCTTGAAACTCGTGCGATCCATGGTACGTCCTAGTTTTGCTTGAATCTTGCATCTTTCAAATATACGCATATGTTCACACTACATGGTGTTTAACATGGTCAAGAATATTCTAGATGTTATTCAACCATGTTAACTTCCAGGGTTAATATATTCCGTTGAAATGTGCAGTGCTCAGTGAGGAAATTAAAAGGAAAAGGCATAATAAAAAAGTTGGTTTCACCTCTTAAGCTTCTGTCTCTTGGAGAAAATGAAATTTCGAAAACTAGTTCTTGCAATAACATATACTATGTCATAATTCAACTTTAGTGACTGGTGAGTGGGCTTTTTGTTATAATCTTCTAGCTCTGCCTCCAGATATCATAATTATTCTCCAACCATTGAAAGAAGTATCATTTGGCATTTATTACATCATCTAATCATTTGTGTAATAACAGATAACTTGGGCCACTTTCTGTTCATTGGGACAGATTAGTGTAACTTGGAGTACAAGTTTGTAACAAAATCAAGTTCTAACAGTGCTTATCTGTTTCCAGCTACCTCTACCCTACCTAAAGGACGGATATCTCACTGCACCACCTGCTGGTAATCCTCTTGCATCACATACTGATTGGAAGCGTTCCCGGTTTGTTTTGAATCATGAAGGGCTTTTACAGGTATGTGGAATCAATGTCTTCAGTTGTTACAAGCTTGCTTCTTTCTCTTTAATTTCTTTTTTCTCTTTTTTTGCATGATCATTCTAAAATATTAGTTGCATATTAAAAATATGCCTGTTCCACTTGCGATTAGTTATCGGCTTCTTGCACATGCGATAATGTTGTTACTTGTTAGCACTATTATTAAACTACACTTAATTGGATTAACTTCTTGTTTTTAGATTTAACAAATTATCATGAAATCATGTTCTGGGACCTTGTTCTTGCTTGCCATTATGTACAAATTCCCGTCTCATTTAAAGATTTGCGTATTACTTCTTAAATCAATTCTACCGTATCAAATGTTTTCTTTACCTTTTGTGCCTTATTCATTGTTATTAAAGTTCTTATTTCGCACTTGAATCGGAGCTCTTTCCCGAAAGGTCAACTTGAAATTTATCTCAAATGCAATGGTATTTCTTGATTTATCTTTCTCAGGATACGTCTACTTAATGTTCAATGTGGCAGAAAGTCATTACCTTCTAGAAGGATATGGACATTGGTTGTACAGATTTAATTCAATATTTTGCTAAACTGTACTTCCTTTACTGATCGCTTGCCCTCTTATTGAACAGATTATTGAAATTGAGCAAAGATACATGTCAAGAAGCCTCTCATCAAATTCAGAAGATACTATGAGCCCTAGTCGACAAGCAATCAAAGTTGATATTCCCGACATTGTCTCTGTATCAGCATGTACAGATCTTACATTACCACCTGGCGCATGCCTCTCCATTGATACAATTCATGGACCACTGTACTTGGTAATCTTCTTCTTCTTTTCTCTGTTGGCATAAGAGTCTTGTTTCAAGGCAGATTCGAATAGTTATTTAGACTCGTGGATGCACGTCTAGATATTCTTTCACTTAACAGTAAGTAGTTGCTGATGTGCAAATAAAAATCACTTATGTTTTCAATGTTGAATTTGCTGATTGCTTCGTTTGTCAAATGCTTGAGATTTTTCAAGGGATAATTGCGCGTTTTAATCGCTCAATTATTTAGAAATTTCTTGTTTAATCCTTGTGATGAAGCTACATGAGGGTCTCTCCAGATATTACAAACTCTATTTGAACAACCTACCTTGATATCTTCATGTCAGTGTTCCTGCTTAAAATTGCTGTCTGAACTCCCAAAAACGTAGCTCTTCGTACAAAATGTTAACTCTATGATCATACTTTTAGATGGAAAATTTTATGTTTTGCCGTCTGTGTTTTCAGGCTCCTAGTCTTGTATAATTGGTTGCATTAATTAATTTATTTCAGATTGCTGATTCTTGGGAACTTTTCGACTGGTGGCTCGACGCAATTCGTTTAGTTTACACCATTTATGCAAAAGGAAAGAGTGACGTTTTGGCAGGCATCATCACTTGATGACGTTTTTATATATTTAATTGTATGATTAACCTGAAAGGAAGAAGAATCCTGATTTAATTTTTTGTATATTTAATTATATGATCAACCTCAAAGCAAGAAGAATCCTGATTTATGTGCCTCTCAAATATGTTGCTGATGTATACTTGTATATTATGTGATTTTTTCTCATAGAATGAGGATATAATTGAAGTTCACAGAATGGAACTACAATTGATACTAAGCTTTCAGTGATGTTTCCACTGTGGATAATATAAGATGCTTTGTCAAATCATTTCGCAGGGGTTACTTTCAAAACTGATTGAAAGTTTATTTTAAAGTGAAATTTTGATCTGTTGTTCCTTTTTGAGACAGTTGTTTAGTAAATGACACCTTTTTTACTTTTTTTTTTTTTTTTTTTTTGCAACTTACGAATCTTTTAGATCACGATCTAAAGATTACTTTTAAAATGTTGAATATCTTATGAGAAAACGTTAATTAGACCGAATATAACATTTGGCAAGTTCTGTAAAGTTGAGCAAACATTAGATTCGATTTTAACGTTATCTGAAAGGGTAATTCTCATAGGCACATTTCCACAACTTTAAAATAATGATGCAATCCTAAATGGTGGTCTAAAAAGGGACATTTGAAAAAGGTAAATGTGAGTTTATACAATTAGATCACTCATTAGGTAATTACATATAAATCTCTTTATAAATATTACTAATAAGTTAAAATAATATCTAATAAGTGTGAATAAGAGATTGGAAAACCCATATTTTTCCAACTAACTTGGTATTGTTAAAGAATATCTAAATGATGATTGGAAAACCCATATAGTAACTTGGTATTGTTGGATTCCCAATATCAAAAGTATTACTACTTGTGCATGCTCTAATTAAGAGAGAAAATGTATATAGGGTAATTTAGTAAACTTCACATTGCATTATTAATTTCTTAATATGCGTGTTTTTGACAAAAATGACACTTATTATGAGACGAAGGGAGTAATTAATAATCTGGGAAAAATAATAATTAACGTTAAAATTCAGTAATAGTCTATTTCTCGAAGTGTATATAATTTAAATCCTAAAGACCTTTAACTTTATGTTTTGATTCCTTGGAGAAATTATGGTGTCAATTATTCTCTAGATACAGAAAATTGGCAGCACTTTGGATAGGCAATGTCAAGGAAAAACGTTTCGTATTTAGCCATTCTCATTGGCACATATGTACACCAGATACAGTTAGTAATTTAATTCAATTTCGTACATTTTTTTTAATTTAGTATTTTAACCTAAATCAAATATTGTCGATTCCTATGGTTTATGCCAAATCTTACCGAATTATAGAACTTATAAATTCCATTTTTTTTTAATCTCAATAGAGAGATTATCATATTAATTTGATCTTTTCTTTTTGTAGAAGATTTTTCCGAAGAGGAAATGAATGACATATATGAAAAATCTATTATTCCCCCTCCTAATTTATGTGGTACACTTTCTTTTTTTAATCTATCCCAAAAAGATACATTTCTATATTTAAAAATAATTTAACTTAAAACTTTTCTTTTTACCCTTAATGAAATGATTTAGAACCACATAAATATTTATCGTCACTTATTTTAGATAACAAATTTTAAAAGTTATTATTTATTTTTTAAACGTCATGCCTAGTCAAAACAGATCATTATAAAAAAAAACTTTATGGGAAATATCACAACTTTTGGTGGGGTCAAAACAAAAATAATTTGTCTGCTTTTTCTTGGACATCCACAGTCATCATCACATAAAAGCAGGTCCCCACGTCAGCATAATTACCCGGATCCGTATTCGCTTTTGGTACCCTTCGCACGGGTCTCCACGTCAGCATATGTACTTCAAACCCGAATTCGTACTGTACCTTCGTACGGGTCTCCACGTCAGCAACCCCATTAGGGTCAAACCCGACCCATATATACATAACCCGTACGCCTTCCTCGATTTCCTCACTTCTCTTCTCATGGCGGTCAGCCAATCTGTAACACCTTGTTTGGATGGTTGTTACCTGCTGTATTATACTGTGTCGTCAGTTTAAATACAATATTTATTTTGGTTATTAATTTTACTGTCTCATTAAATACATTATATGTAATGAGGAAAAGTCACATTTTTTGTAACCATTAATTTGATGTAATCGTGTCATTATTTTATTTTTTTACCCTTATTTATTTTGAATTGTTATCTAGTAATTCTATTTTATTCTTTATTCTATCCTTTCATAGTAGTTCTATTATGTACCCTACTTTCCTACTCTCTCCGTTCATTTTTACTTATCTAGTATTATGACAATAGATTTTCGTTTTTACTTATT
Source organism: Lycium ferocissimum (assembly GCF_029784015.1). NCBI lineage: Eukaryota > Viridiplantae > Streptophyta > Magnoliopsida > Solanales > Solanaceae > Lycium > Lycium ferocissimum. The sequence continues at coordinate 73,448,122 of NC_081342.1, read as the reverse complement.
CAGTATTCCCTTTCTCTTAATTTTTATGACACACTTTCTTTTTTAGTTGGTCTAAAAAATAACATATTTTCTTATTTGACAATAATTTAACTTTAAACTATTTTCTTCTATAATCCCGAAATAATTTGGCTTGTTTTAGACCATAAAATTCAAAAGACTTCCTTTATTTCTTAAACTCCGTGCCCAATCAAACTACATCATATAAATTGAGACGGAGAAATATTATAAAATTAAATTTTCACTTTTACTTATCACTTTTGGCATATCAGAGGAAGACATTTTTTTTTTCCTGTTTCACCCATAAATGACTCATTTCCATATTCGCTAAAAATACAAACAAAATAACATGAATATTATAGTAAATAATGTACTACTTCATTTATTGCTTCTTAAAATATACGTAAAATTTATAGTGAATGAGTAAAAGTAAACGAATGGAGTATAAGTTTATCCATCAAATTAATAATGTGTGGCATTATATAATAATGAAATATACAGTCTATTTACACATTATTATATTCATTAAAACAACACATCAGTATACAAATACAATATATACATGAGGAAACAATATAAAAACCATCCAAACAGAGTGTAAATTGAATGAAGTAAAATTTTTTAAACAAAACAAACAACAAACCAAAATCTATCTGAATAACATCGAAGCAAAAAGCTAACAAAATAATCTCGTTTTTTCCAAAAACAGTTCACACTCAAACTTTAAACTGAGAAGTGGTATTCCGATCAGAGTTTAGTGGTTTTCCGATGGGTGGAGGACAGAAAAGTAATTACTCATTGAATCCTAAGGATTACAAGCTTCTAGAAGAAGTTGGATATGGTGCAAGTGCAACTGTGTATAGAACTGTTTATTTACCTTCTAATGAAGTTGTAGCTGTTAAATGCTTGGATCTTGATCGCTGTAATAGCAATCTGGTTTGTTCTTTTTCTCATTTTTCACTTCATTTTATGTACTTATGTAGATGTCTTTATCTTGTTTATGTTTGTGGAATTGAGTTTGAATGTGACTTGACTTGATTTGACTTCAAGGTGGATATGTATTTACTTAGCCTTGGTGGACAAAGTTACCAGATATGTATTGGTGGTGGGAGGTGGTACGTGTCCTGTAGAATTAGTGGAGGTGCACGTAAGCTCGCTCGGATACTACAGTTATCAAAAAGAAAGTTATATATGCATATCTAAAATTATTTTTAATGTATATATAGTAGATGTTGAAACCTCCTTAGCTTCGTCGTTTGTTTACTACTTTATATTTTTGAACCTCCTTAGTGAAAATCTTGGCTTCGTCACTGAGTGTATGTATGATGTGGGGTTCACGAGTGCCGATTCGAGCTGGTGAACCAATTTTAGTATTTAAGGCAGGTCCATTATCTACCGAGAAGTAATTTTGAGGTTATAAAAAAACAGAAGTAGATGTATTTATGTTGTTTTAAGTATGTGGAATTGAGTTTGAATGTGACTTGACTTGATTTGACTCTAGGCATGTAGAACCGATCCCACTGTTCTAGGATCGGATCCCACTGTCTTAGCCTTGGTATACAGAGTTACCAGGTATGTGTTGTTGGTGGGTGGTGGTAGGTGGTATCCTGTAGAATTAATCGAGGTGCACGTAAGCGGCCTCAACACCACAGTTATTAAAAAAAAAAAAAAAGTTATATGCATATCTAAAAAATTATTTTTTCGCTGCTCCTCTATGATGTGTGGTTCACAAGTTCTAATTCTAGCTGGTGAACCAATTTATGTATTTAAGACAGGTCTATTATCCACCGAGTTTCGAAACTCGAAAATAGTAGTTTTGAGGTTATTAAAAGAAGTAAAGGGCAGCTCGGTGCACAAAGCTCCCGCTATGCGCGGGGTCCGGGGAAGGGCCGGACGGTTATTAAAAGAAGTAGATGTCTTTAATTTGTTTATGTATGTAGAATTGAGTTTGAATGTGACTTGACTTGATTTGACTTCAAGGTGGATATGTAGTTATTCATAGCACGTAGAACCGATCCTACTGTTCTAGGCTCGGATCCCCCTGTCTTAGCCTTGATAGACAGAGTTACTAGGTATGTGTTGCTGGTGGGAGGTGGTAGGTATCCTATGGAATTAGTCGAGGTGCGCGTAAGCTGGTTCGGACACCACGGTTATCGAAAAAAATAATTATATATGCATATCTAAAACTGCACCCGCTTCGAAGGTGCTACTTCATTTATGTATTTAAGGCAGGTCATTATCGAAGCTGAAAAACAGTAGTTTTGAGGTTATTAAAGGAAGTAGATGTCTTTACTTTGTTTATGTGTGTGGAATTGAGTTTGAATGTGGGACTTGATTTGACACTAAGGTGGATGTAGTTCTTCATAGCAGGAAGAACCGATCCTACTGTTCTAGGCTGATCATAGAGTTGATTTCTCAGATGGTCACTCAACTAATATTTATTATCTCAAAAAGTAACTTTCTTTGTTAAAGGAAAGAAGAAAAGTGACTTTCTGAGATAATAACTATTAGGTGAGCGTTCATTATCCACCGAGTTTCGAAGCTGGAAATAGTAGTTTTGAGGTTACTAAAAAAAGTAGATGACTTTAATTTGTTTACCTATGTGGAATTGAGTTTGACTTGACATGACTTGACTTGATTTGACTCCAAGGTGGATGTAGTTCCTTTTAGTCCAACCGATGAAGCATCCCGCAGGCCAATAAGATTAACAGAAATGCCCGTGTTTTGACGTGATTAGGTTAAGAAATGATCACGATAGATATCAAAATAGCACAACTTACACACACACACCAAAAAAAAAAAAAAAAAAAAAGAATAAACCGCAATCGAGGAAAAAATTAAAATTGGGAAAGAGTGCTGATCACGATTGTTATTTAGCTTGTGCACGTGGAAAAGGTATGACATTTAGTTCTAAATTATCCATTTGGGATTTTCCATCAGTTTGACCAAGAGTGCTCATCTTTGGTGAAATTAAATGATCATATGTACTCAAGGTAATAATAGCGACGAGAATAGACTTATTCCCAAACTTAAGGGATCATTCGGGTTAAAATCTTTGCAAAATCAATTTTCCATCTTCAGCTTCACAATATCATAACATGAATACTTGATACTCTTTTTCCCTGTTACAGTTTATAGCATCTTTACATAGATAGTCAGGGTCTACTTTTTCTTCTTTTGGGATGTAATCAGGCAAAATCTTTGTGCTATTCTGCTTGATGCTTATAATAATACTTATCATACTTGATCACTTGATTTATTGCTAGTTGTGTGAAGTAGAGATCCTATCTACTCTAGTTTCGATGTTCACATTTGGACTCTTATCCATGCTCAATTATTGAACTACAGTTGGACCTTCTCCCTGTGACACTTCAAGCTATTGCTTGGTACGAAAGTGCAAAAGAGGGTATGCCTTGTTACACTTGGGACAATAGTTTCTTACAAAATTCCTGTTGGTGGTATCACTGTTTATATGTATGCATTGACAGATAATCACGTGACCCGGGATTTCTCATATACTTTTCTTGTTTTGAGCGGGGAGGATTGGATATGTGCGGAATTGCAAAGTAGTTGTGTGTTTATGCAAAATATTGGAGTTCTTCGTCACGACCCCTCGTTGGACAATGCTTTCAAATCTCTTATCTTAATGGCAGAATCTAGAAACTAATTCCCTCTGGGCTAAATAACTTTTTTCATTAATTTATTATTTTAAAGTTAATAAAAAGCTTGCCAAATTGGAACTTCTACTTACAACTGCAGATGAAAAGTTGTAATGAGACTGGTTTAAGGTATTCTTTCATACAGAGATTTCCTTTCCATCATGTTAAGAAATAGGTTGCTTGATATATGTGGTATTTAATTTTAAACTCTTGCATTCCATGTCATAACAACAGCCACATTTGTGCCTTTCGAGACTTGTTCCCGTCCCCCTACTGAAAAGAAAGAAACTTATAATCAGATTTTCTATAACTTGAGGCATTGTACTTTTCCTTGACTTTTGGTTCTTTATTGTTGTACACGCTTTTTCATTTTAATTTTCTGACTGTCTAATTGAATAAAAAATCAATTTCGGAAAATATACCATTTTGCCTTTTTGAGTAAACGCTTCAAAGGAAGACTTCTTATGGTTTGCAGTTAAGGTGTCATAAACAATCTCGTAAAATTACAAATTTATTTCTGTAAAGTCCTACTTTCTTGCTTCGATACGATTTTTAAAAACAAATTATATTTTTCACAGGATGATATTCGCAGGGAAGCTCAAACAATGAGTTTAATCGGCCATCCAAATTTAATAAAAGCATTTTGTTCATTCGTTGTTGATCACTACCTTTGGGTGGTGATGCCCTTCATGGCTGAGGGTTCTTGTCTGCACCTCATGCAAATAGCATATCCGGATGGATTTGAAGAAGCTGTAATTGGTTCTATCTTGAAAGAAACTCTTAAGGCTTTGGAATATCTCCACCAACATGGGCACATTCATCGAGATGTTAAGGTTTTTATTAGAACTAATGTTCCCTCCTGACGCTGATCCTGAACTGGCGATATTTATTTGTTCTCTGATGATTGGTGTCATTGTAGGCTGGGAATATATTGCTGGACACTACTGGGGTAGTAAAGCTCGCCGACTTTGGTGTTTCTGCATGCATGTTTGACAGTGGTGATAGGCAGCGTTCTAGGAATACCTTTACTGGAACTCCATGCTGGTGATTATATAAGCATCTTACTGCTTGATTCTCCATCCGTCTTTGTTGCCTTGAATGTTTTTTTTTGTATTTCTTAATGTATTTCAACTGATTTTGTAGGATGGCACCGGAAGTTTTGCAGCCTGGAACTGGATATGATTTCAAGTGAGTTTTCTTGTCACTGTCTAAAATGTCGGTGCTGTAGCACCGAACAAGTTTGCCAACCTGGTTAAGATGTGATATTGACCTTTGATTAAAATATAACATTTTGTTCGACTGAGTAAAACATTTATGTGGCTATGTCTACCAATATATTACTTATATATGGTTTCAGAGAGCATTTTTGATAATTACCTGAACGACTGATTTACTTTCCGAGAGGCGTGATTTTTTCATCATCCTTCTACAGGGCTGACATTTGGTCATTTGGAATAACTGCCTTAGAGTTGGCTCATGGTCATGCACCATTTTCAAAGTACCCTCCAATGAAGGTATATAGTCATTTTCAAGAGTGTTCAAGAACAATGCTTTAGCTATATACTTTTGTACATGTAGATGAACTTCTTGGCCTTGGTTCTCCTGTGATAGGTTCTATTGATGACCATAAATAGTGCTCCTCCTGGACTTGATTATGACCGTGATAAGAAATTCTCAAAGGTAGTTTTTTTAGTTTGCACTGGTTGATTTCGACACCGGATATATTTTGATGATCTTGCTATAAAGTGTGGTTCAACGCCTTATGTTCTTTTCATGTATGAAATCAAAACTTTTTTATTCCTTAACAGTCATTCAGGGAAATGGTTGCCATGTGCTTGGTGAAAGATCAAACTAAAAGGCCAACTGCTGAAAGATTGTTGAAACACACTTTTTTCAAAAAAGTTAAGCCTCCAGAGCTTGCTGTAAAGAAACTGTTTGCCGACTTACCATCACTGTGGAGTCGAGTAAAAACCCTCCAGGTATTTCATAATAGCTCTGCTCTAAGGTTTTCCTGTTTAGCATCGTTTAATTTTTCCTTGATTAAATACTGCAGCTTAAAGATGCTGCACAACTAGCCTTGAAGAAAATGCCTTCATCCGTGCAGGAAGCAATATCACAGGTTTGAGGCTTTTTTTTTTTTTTTGAGAAGGTGGTTGGGACAATTGCTAATTGATGGATTTTGTTGTATAATATTGTGCTCAACTTCCCAAAAAAGGGGAGATCTTCTATTTTCCTGCTCGCGTTGTAAAGCCCTTTTATGCGTAGACCATCTTTCAGTTACCTGCTTTATACTACACTTGATTTTAGCCAAAACGCCGAGAAAGGCACTCTTCAGTTTCCCTCATTTATTTGTTGTCCAAAGCTGAATTTTCTATTCTTTTGCTATATGTTCTTGGCCGAAATGGTTGCATATGAGCATTCTGCCTAAGCTTTGTGCCTATTAGTAATTTTAGCTCATATTCTTTTAATTACTCTACCAGTGGCACCTAAAATTTAATATAAACATGATGGTTGACTCTTTTGATATGTGTTCTGTTCTAATATCTTGTATGCTCTTTTCAGAGTGAATACCAACGAGGTGTTAGTGCCTGGAACTTTGATCTGGAGGATTTAAAGTTTCAAGCTTCAATGGTATGTACATGAAAAGACATCTATAAAGTGATAGACATAATTTCAACTTGTTCGTTGTGTTTTTTCATGAACTCAAATAAGACTGACTTAACTTTCACTTTGGCAGGTGCAAGATGATGACGAAATACCAGAGATTAGGGAAGAAGATGAAAGCATGAAATCTTATATGAACTATAAGGTCCTTAGCAATGTTATTCTATACAGTTTTGAGCAGTGGCGGAGCCACATATATGATACCCCTTGCTCAATTTTTTTAGTAATTATACATGTATATTACAAGCCAAAAATATTAAATGCAGGATACATACAAGGTTGAATCCCCTTAATGAATCTCTAGCTCCACCACTGGTTTTGAGTTATATTTTTACTGTGTACTTTAAAAAAATGTTCTGAGCTATATTTCAAGTTATTCGTTTGCAAAAAATAATAATACATGCTATTACTTTCTTAGATTTTTTAAAATCTAATTTAGCTCCTAATATCTCCTGGCATGGGAATGTTTATATATTGCAGGAGAATTCACTTTCTGGACTAAATGCTGGAAAACCATCCTTAAAACAAGATATCGTTTCCAGGTATATACGACGTTACTTCTTTTCATTGACTGTAGAAAATACCCTTTTATCTACTCCATGTTACACACTTAGGCAGGGACAAAGAATTACGAGTCAGTCACTTGTAATTTACAAATCCTAGAAGAAATACCAAGTTAGTTTCTGAAGTTTTTGTAGCGTTAATTAGAAATGAGGAAATCTGATCGTGGTTTTAACTTTGTATTAATGAGCTTGAGTTCTTTAAGCTTAAATGAGTGAACCTGTAAATGATCTGTGTTTTCATTATAAGTTTGTTCTAGGGGTTCATGTCTTCTATAGCCGACAATAGTTATTTCCCTCAAAGGTAGCATAAGCATCTCTGTCTCCAGGAGAAAATGTAAAAAAGGTTGTCTTCAACATCAAAATATGATAGATTGGGTATCATATGAGAAACACTACCATTTTTTTTATATATGATCATAAGTATTATCATGTCAATCAATCTTTATTGAATTTTCCCTCAATACTTTCTGTTTCCAGTGAACAAGGAAGTGTTGGTGAAGTGACATTAGCTGAACTGGATCCCGACTATCAGGAGGAAGGTGGACTGAAGAAGTATTCATCAAAAACAGAACTGCCACCCCTTACCTCAGACAAAGACGCAGTGCAGGCCAAGAGTAGATATCAAACAGCAAAAGCTTGTCGAAGTGAGAGTGGACCACTTATGCCAGGTGTTGAGCTAAGTCATTCGGCATCAGAAAGAGCTGGCAACTTTGAAAGGTCTTATACTGTTTTCTTTAATCTACTGTATCCTGTGTTGCACCAAGACAATTTTAAACCTGATTATTCAGGAACAAGTAGTCGTTTCTATCAGTCCATGTAATCAGCTGTTATGTCGAAAGAAATAGATCAAAATTACCTTGCACTTGAATCTTTCCAAACCATAAAGCTCGATATTGGCCTTTTTACCATCTTTCGTTGTCCATTTCTTTATCAGATTATTTTTTATTTTGAAAAAAAAGAACACCAACAGATAAAAAATTCTCATAGTCATCTTTAGATCAATAGGATGTTATCTGTTGTGTTTACTCACTGGTTTGTGCGTAGTGAAGTATGATAAATTCTTAAGTTGTTGGGTCAATGGTATTAGATGATTCTCATTTGCGCTTTTGCTACATGTTATTAAATGAGAACCTTGCCTCATGTAACTTGTGCTTCTGCAGCAGAAGTAAGATTGAAAACCAACAAGCGGAAAGAGCTCATCAAGTACGAAGAGCGCCCAGCTTTAGTGGCCCTTTAATGCTTCCAAACAAAGCTTCAGCAAATAGTAAATCAGCTCCAATTAACTCATCTGGGGGTATTAATGCATTCCACGCAAGTTCTTTTACTAAAATTGTTTGATTGTGCATTATCGGGATAGCCTTCGTCTCGTCACATGTCAACTGAAGCTGGACTTTGCTTTACCCTAATAATTATTATTTTCTTTCCAGGACTCAAAGATTCTTCGGATGACAAGTCAACGGCCAACTTGGTTCAAATAAAAGGGAGGTTTTCTGTGACATCAGAAAATGTAGATCTTGTAAAGGTACGTCAATTTCTGTTTAAAACAATATGTATGCTAGGATATGGCATGATATATAGTTCCTCGGCAATTTTCTCAAGTAAGCTGTGTAGTGTTGCCTGACATTTTAACATAAGACTATCTACGTCCTGTACTATCTTTGACATAAGATTCATGTGATCTCCAGGGGTCACAATTGAGGAAGGCTGCTAGTGTAGGAGACTGGATATTGGAATCTAAACAGCTGGTTTGTGAATTGGTCCCTTCTTTAGTACCACGGCTAAATGATATGAAAAATGAAACTTCACCTCCGGCTCCATTTTTAATGGATCTAATGGTCGGATATTGCTTATCAATTTTCAGCCTCCCAGTCGAATACCAAAGGAGCTTGGCCTTGATAATATTCCTGCCTCAGTTCTGATGCCTCACCTTCAAAATCTTTTTCAACAGACATCAATCCAACAGGTAATATTTCAAGTTTATGGTAGGAATATAAGACTACTACTTCCTCACTACGCCCTCCCTACCTAATAAAAAACAGAAGAATAAAACGCCATATTTCTTGTTTTTATAGTCTCCTTGTTTCTACTTATTGAAAAGAGAATCTCTCCTAATTTCTACTGTTTGCTATACTAGGATCTAATTGTGAATCTGTTGAGTAGCTTGCAACTATCAGAGGCAGGAGATGGTGAGTAAACATCTAAAGATATGTCTAATCTTATTATGTAGAGAACACATGTTCTAAATTTAATATGGTTTCTGTAATAATCTGAATTTCTTGGTTTATCTCAGCTTCGCAACATGGGAAGTCATCTCCACAGTGTATTGCAGAGAATAATGGAAGTGTGAGTAAATATTTTTGCATTTACAATATTCTTTTCGGAAGAGTTTCTAGAAACTATATGCCCTTTAAAAATGACAAATGCTGAAATTTATTTCCCTTAAGTTAATTGTGCTCATGTTCAAGATTTTCCATCTCATGTCGTAGGGCAGCAACACTATCCAGTAGGTAGTTCTCTAGCTAAAAACTTTGTTTTCTGGTATAATGAACTAGAGATGTCTTATTCATGCTTTTAAACTGTACTCTAGTGAATATACCTCATCAAGGATAACACTAAGCTCCTAAATTGTTTGGAGGAATTTCCTCGTACCCACGATGTGAACTTATTCAATGCAATGAACTACCTGATTGGTCATGCACAACTCGCATTATCAGCTTACTTAATTTTATTAGAATTGGTTTACTCATTTCTTTCTTATCTTTTACCCTTTAAAAACAATTCATTTGCTTCCTAAACCAGACAAGATGTTTGAAATCAGATATAGTGCTCTGAATTCGTCCAATGATATCTAAATAGCTAGTTAAACAAGGAGGATAAAACTTTGAATTATTGTATAATCTATTTACCATGTCTTTTTTTATGATAAATCTGGCTTAATTTGTTAACTTTCTGCCTGTCATATTTCAAGTTTCTTTCCGTGAAATTGGTACCGCTTACCAATGAACTTCATGTGTTAGACCACCATTATTGGAAATGACAGAAAGGAGGAGACGTTTTATTAGTAATGGCAAGTCTTAGTAGTATATAGTACTCCCTCCGGATCAAAAAGAGTGTCCACTTACCCTTTTTTTTTGGTTCAAAAAGAGTGTCCACTTACCAAATCAAGAAACAATTAACCTTATTCTTCCAAAATTTCCCTTATTAAGTGTTAAATTATCAAATCCCAATAACTATTTAATTAGGAGTAGTTTAGTCAAATTACCTATTTTGCCTAGGAATTAGTATTTTCTCAAGGGGTGTGCAAATGGCTAAGTGGACACTCTTTTTAATCCGGAGGGAGTATAATGTATCATTTGAAAGGTGGATGTTCCATTATCCAAACTTCTCTGGCCATTTCGTTTTCCTCTGTGACCAATACACTATAGACTATCAGCAGGTGTTTAGATTTTATCGTTTTCCTGATTTTCATTTAGCGTTTACTCCATAGCAACTAGAAAAGTAACAGATTTATTACGTAACTGCTGGTGGCAACTTCGTATGAACTTTAATCTCAAAGCCTTGAAGTATTCATTTTTAAGTACTTTTGTAGTATTTCATTGTGTATAGTTCTGTACTTATTGCTTGGATACAGCCTAAATGTTCCATTCATCATTGTTCTGTTGTCACATTCATTTTCGTCAAGACGTCAGAGTTTCATCTATTTTGCAGGTCGATGCAGCTGTTTCTGAGAGGGAGCGCATGTTGCTAGTCAAAATATCTGAGCTTCAAGCTAGGTGAGCCAGCTGTGAACTCAAATCAACTTTGCTGTCATGCTTCTCTTTTATAGACCCTCGCTTAAACTGATGTTACCTCAATTGTGCAGGATGAGTAGCTTGACGGAGGAATTAACAGCTGAAAAACTAAAATACATGCAGGTGAATGCTTAATCGTTTCTTTAATGCAAATAGGTCATCTAACTTTTCGAGTGGATTGAAAATATTGAAATAAACTATAAGAGAGAGACCACGAACTACATTCTACCAGGCTAGGATGAGCAACTGCATTTTCTCTCAACAACTGTCAAAACCAAAAAAACAAAAAAACAAAAAAGAAGAAGAAGGAGAAGAAAGAGGTTGAAGGAAAAATGAATAGAAGCAAGAGGGATGGATAAATGTTTTTTCCTGGTACCTTATCGCGTTCTCGTTTCTTAACATAATTTTCTACTGCTGCCAGTTGCAACAGCGGCTAAATGGCATGTCAAATCAAGGGGAAGATTGGGACAGGAGAGGGTCGGAATCTTGATGCCGAAAGATCTCTTTGAAGTATAAACAATGTGTATATTCAGGTTTCTGTTTGATGTTTACTGCTGCCATAATTTTAAATTCCTTAATCCAAGTTGAATGCCCAACTCAGACACATTCATTTGGATGTGCAGATTGAGATATCGGAAGGAGCAGAGTTTACTATTCACGTGGCTGGAAAAATGTACTCGTCATCGATGAATAGAAAGCTCACGTGGAGTAATCCAGGTCCAAGTGATGAATAAACAAGATCATCAGTTTGTAGAGAATTTCTTCGTTTATTTGGTGAGTGCTAGCTGAAAACAAGCTTTCTGTGCATTCCATGTCTCCAGTCCCAGAGGTTTATTTTGTTTATGCTGGAAAATGCAATAGTCCTTCTTATACGCGGACCGGATTCATTGCTCTTGGTCGGCCTCCCGTAAGGTGGGGCCGGTGCTGCGGAGGTTTCTGGGGCAAAATCTACTTTGTTTCTTGGCCAATTTATTGTTTATCCTTAATTTATCATGTAATTTGAATGCACCATTAAGCTGTAATTTTGTTCATATATACCTAGTGAAACCAACAGATGGTTATGGCAGTCCTATTAAAAATCGTTCATGGGGGAGTATCGAAGCCATATTTTTTTACCTTCTGTTATGAAAGTATTGTGCTTATTAAGATTATTATGTTGGGTGCAATTATGTATTACACTTGATTATTTCAGTTTTAACTTTTCTGAATACTATACTAATGCTGACTGGCTTCCTAGTTGGCAAACGCAAGCTTTACTTGTTTGTATGTATCCTTCGTTGTATAATTCGGATACGTGCAAGAGATATCGTATAATGACAACGCAATGCTAGAAAGTATATTACTCCCTCCGTTCCATAATAAGTGGTTCTTTTAGCTCATGCGCAGCTCTTAAAAAACTGCTCACTCTTAAAAAATTAAGAGTGTTTTTACTAACTTATCCCTAATCAAATTGTGCTTACATAATTAAATGTCTAGAAAAAGAAAAGGTAGTTGATGAATCCTAAATATTTAAATAAGAGTAATTTTAGAAAAATCTACCCAAAATATTCTTAAAATCCTAAAGCAACATTTATTTTGAAAAAAAAATTAAAAAGTCACTTATTATAAAACAGAGGGAGTATTAATTTCCAGCAATTCACAAAAGACACATATCCTCATTTTTTTGTTCTGGTGACGTGGTGTCCAGGCTAGGCCAACTGTGTATATGATTCCTCTAACCTGCACATGCATCAAGAATTAGCCAAATGTGAAAGAAATCATGTACAGTATTTTTGCCTATGCTGGAATTGAGAGAAACATCTTTATAATGGATTTGTTACAAGCATATTGTATATTTCATTTATTTGTCTTATATGCTACCCTGTTTATGAATCTCACGTGAAAAGGGTACTGTAATCAATTTTTATATTTTAATAAGAGAAAAGACATCATTTAACCCTAATTTTAAAAAACTCGATTAACAACTTTCATCCCAATTATTTACCACATATTATATTGCGGTTGTCGTTCCATGTCAAAAATGACTAACCCTTCATTTTTTATTTTTCTTTTATTATTTTTTTCTCTTTCTTCTTCTTTCCTCCTTCTCTCTTTCTTCTTCTTTCTCCTCAACACCACCCCCCCGCCCCGCCCCGCGCCACACCTCCGCCACCGCCGCCACCGCGCGCCGCCGCCGCCACAAAATAATCAATAATAAAAAATTACCAACCCTTCATTTTTTATTTTTCTCTTCCTTCTTCTTTCTCCTCATCCTACCATAAACACCCATAAGAACAACACCCACCATCACCCCACCAAATTTCATCCCATTTCTTTTCAAATTCGTCCAAATTGATTATTTTGGTTGTTATTGTTGGCTATTATTATTATTATTATTATTATTATTATTATTATTATTATTATTATTATTATTATTATTATTACCATTTTTTGGTTTCTTGATTTTGATTTTTGTTTTCCATTTCTTCCATAATCATTATTCCATAACCACCACCATCTTCTTCTTCACAACCCCCCCCCCGCGTTTGCCCCCCCCCATAGCCCTCCCCCAACATTTCGTCTTCTTCACAACCCCCCCCACCCCACCACGGTCCCCGCCCCCCACGCTCCCTCCCCCACCACGCCACGCCCCCCTCCCCCACCATCTTCCTTCTTCACACCCCCACCCCACCCACTATATATTCTCATCATTCTTTTCTTACCATTTTTTGGTTTCTTGATTTTGATTTTTGTTTTCTTTCAAAAATAAAATTATGAAATAATGATTATGGATGATTTATAAGGAATGGGATGAAATTTGTATGGTGTGAAAGATGTGGGTGTTGTTATTGGTTATGGTAGGATGAGGAGAAAGACAAAGAAAGAGAAAATAAAAAATGAAGGGTGAAGAAGATGGTGGTGGGGGGCGGGGTTTAATTAATTATTTTTTAATTATATATTATTTTTATTTTATTTTTAATTATATAATAATATATATCTATATATATATCGACTTTCTTAATTTTTTTTACTTTTTTTTTTTTTTTGCCACGTCGGCTCGAGGGTGGTAAATAATTGGGATGAAAGTTGTTAAGGGGGTAAATAAATACAATTAAGTTTAGTTCTTTGGCCGAGTTTTCTTGCCAAGTTCAAGGGTTAAATGATGTCTTTTCTCTTTTAATAAAGATGATTTAGGATTTGAACTTTTATAAAATCATCAAATTCATTTTACTATATCTCTTCTAAATTTTTTGGCTTTAAAATCTATTTATTTATATTTATTTAGTGAAAATTGTAAGACATATAAAATTTAAGAGTTTTCTATGAGCCTGTCTGGATTGACTTATTTTAGGTGCTTTAAGAACTTTTATAGTGTTTGGATAAAATTAGGGCCTGTTTGTCCACGAGAATTATTCACTTTTTTGGGGAATACTTTGTCACTTTTTTTACTTTACGGTGTTTGACCATAAAAATTCAAATATAACTTGAAGTTGTATTTAAAATTTGAAAAATAACCAAAACTTATTTTTCACTTTTTTTTTCCACTTTTTCCACTTTCAATACATTCAAACAACCAAATATTCTTTGCAAAAACTATAACCTAACACAACTCCATCTTCAACTCTAATTCGAAAATACCAAATAAAGTGAAAAATATTTAATTTTCATGGCAAAACGCCTACTTAAAAAATGCTTTTAAGCATTTATTTTTAAGCCAAAATGATAAAAAGAAGCCATAAGCTCATCCAAACGTCTCTATATCTCCTTCACATCTGCAGGCTATTACAAGTAATTCACTTCTATTTTTCGGACTAGACTAGATCCCACTCCACTCTTATGAACATAATTATCTTTTTTTTAGGTGATTAATTAGTAGCTTCAGTATTCAATTTGAACTCAACTACTCCTACACTATATTATATCCTATACTATAATCTATCCAACATTTTTGACACCAAAAAAAAATTACAAGCTATGGCCACTCTCTCTTTCTCTTCTCCCCCTTCTTCTTCTTCCTCACTCCCAACTCTCAGAAAATCCCCAATTCTCCCTTCTAATTCCTCATTTTACCCTTCACTCCCCCAATTCCCCAAACCCTTATCCCTCAAAACCCTAACCCCCAAATTCACCATCTCCGCCGTCACCACCGCCGCCGCCGCCGCCGGAGAAACCTCACAAACCCTAAAAACTCGCCTGAAAAACGGCGAAACACTGTACGGAATATTCCTGTTAAGCTTCTCACCAACCCTAGCGGAAATCGCCGGACTTTCCGGCTACGATTACGCCGTAATCGACATGGAACACGGCCACGGTGGCATCTCCGATGCGCTACCGTGTCTACACGCATTAGCCGCCACGTGTACACCGGCTATTATCCGAATCCCTGAATCATCTGCCACGTGGGCTAAGAAAGCACTAGATCTCGGCCCGCAAGGGATCATGTTTCCCATGATTGACGGGCCTAAATCGGCCCGAAAAGCAGTTTCTTATTGCCGTTTCCCTCCTAATGGGATACGTGGATCTGCTCATACTGTTGTTCGGGCTTCGGGTTATGGAATTAATGAAGGGTATTTAAGTAATTACGCTGATGAGCTCCTTATTATGTGTCAGGTTGAGTTTCCTTTAATTCTTACTACTGTCTGTACCGCGTTTCTTGCACTTCGATTATCTGTGTTTATCTGTTTTTCGGGCTTCGAGCTATGGAATTAATGAAGGGTATTTAAGTAATTACGCTGATGAGCTCCTTATTATGTGTCAGGTTGAGTTTCCTTTAATTCTTACTACTGTCTGTACCACGTTTCTTGCACTTCGAATATCTGTGTTTATCTGTTTTTCGGGCTTCGAGCTATGGAATTAATGAAGGGTATTTAAGTAATTATGCTGATGAGCTACTAATCATGTGTCAGGTTGAGTTTCCTTTAATTACTACTAGTATCTGTTTATCCGTACTAGTTACTGCTCTTTTCTTTCAGACTGTTTTATCATGATTTTTTCGCTTTCGTTAGTACTGTTGTTTGGGTTTTGGGTTTTGGGTTATGGAATTAATGAAGGGTATTTAAGTAATTACGCTGATGAGCTCCTTATTATGTGTCAGGTTGAGTTTCCTTTAAATCCTACTACTATGTGTCTGTTTGTTTTTTATACTTTGATTATCTTGCTATTTTCTTTCAGACTGCATTATCATGGCTTTTTTTTTCGCTTTAATATACAATCCAGCATAAAATATTATATTCACGTAGCTATATTTTCAATTTACATCCACATAGCTAGCATTTTTTTTCAACGGTGTTTATACACACGATATACAACATTATACACTTACTGTAGACAATGTATAAACCTTATATAAAAGTGTATAATAATGTATAAAAGGTCCATTTCGGGTAAATATTCTCTCCAAATACACATAGAGTGTTATTGTTCATACTGCTTTGAACAACTTGTCCTTATCTGACCTTTTTCAATCATGTTTTCTCTTGAGCCGGGGGTCTTTCGGAAACAGCCTCCCTACCTCCCGAGGTAGGGGTAAGGTCTGCGTAAACTTTACCCTCCTCAGATGCCACATTGTTGTGGGATTTAACTTCTTGTTGTTGTTTCAGGTTGAATGTGCTGATGGTGTTAAGAAGATTGAAGAAATAGCGGGAGTTGATGGTGTTGATTGTATTCAAATGGGACCGTTAGATTTGAGTGCGAGTTTAGGGTATTTATGGGATCCAGGGAATAAGAAAGTTAGGGAAATGATGAATGTAGCTGAAAAAGGGGTGTTGAAACGGGTTCCGGGTGATGGTGGGGCTTATTTGAGTGGATTTGCAATGCCGTTTGATGGGCCTGAGAAGTTGAAATCAAGAGGGTATCATATGGTTAGTGGAGCTGTGGATATTGGGATGTTTAGAAGTGCGGCTGTGGAGGATGTAAAGAAATTTAAGATGAGTTTGGTTGATGGTGATGATGATGAAAAGGATTGTAAAGATGGTGAAGAGAAGTACTGGAGTGAATAAAAAAATTGAACTTTGTTAGATTTCATGGTAGATTTATTTTCTGTTTTTTGTTGATTCTGAGCATTTGGAATAGCTCAAGTTTCGAATTTAAGCTACTTATGCAATAGAGCCTTTTTTAGTCCTGAGCAAGACTCGTGTCGATTGCTTCTTTTTGTTCCTTTTTAGCTGGTTTTCGCTTGATTGTTTTAGTAGTTGAAATTGGTTTAGTTGCTAGCTCACCTTATTCTACTTCTTTGTTGCAATTTTGGGTTAGTATTTTCTGCTTTTTCTTGATTCTGAGTACTAGGACTAGCTCAAGTTTTTCTGAATTTGAGCTACTTATGCAATTGAGCCTTTTCTTTGTCTGAGCAAGACTTTGGTTGATTGCTTCTTGATTGTTTTAGTAGTTGAAATTGGTATAGTTGCTAGCTAGTCTATTCTACTTCTTTGTTGGAAAATTTTAAGTATGTTGATCAGTCTCGACATGGAAGGTTGCATCTTTTTGACAGTTCCTTACATAATAGAAATACTCATGTATCTTACTTTGATATGAAGTTCAATATGAGTATGGTTCATGGGTTTGAATGTGATAATTACTGGAGTGAATAAACTTTGAACTTCTTGTTAGATTTCGTGGTATGGTTCATGGGTTTGAATGTGATAATGATCATAACGATGGTGAAGAGAAGTACTGGAGTGAATAAACTTTGAACTTCTTGTTAGATTTCGTGGTAGATTTTGGAAGTATTATGTTTTGCTTTTTGTTGATTCTGAGTCTTGGGATTAGCTCAAGTTTCGAACTTTGAGCTAATTAGGCAAAAGAGCCTTTTCTTTTTCTGTGTTGATTGCTTCTTTTTCTTTTTAGCTGGTTTTTCTTGATTGTTTTAGTAGTTGAAATTGGTTTAGTTGCTAGCTTGCCTATTTCTACTTCTTTCTTGGGTTTAGTATTTTCTGCTTTTTCTTTATTCTGGGTATTGGGAGTTGGGACTAGCTCAAGTTCTGAATTTGAGCTAACCTTTGTTGATTGCTTCTTTTTTAGCTGATTTTTCCTTGATTATTTTGGTAGTTGAAATTGGTTTAGTTGCTTGCTGGCCTAATTCAGAATTTCGGGTTTAGTATTTTCTGCTTTTTCTTGATTCTGGGTGTTGGGAGTAGCTCAAGTATCGAATTTGAGCTACTTATTCAATTGAGTTCTTTCTCTGTCTGAGCAAGACTTTGATTGATTGCTTTTTTCCCTTTCTTTTTAGCTGATTTTTGCTTGATTGGTTTAGTTGCTAGTTGGTAATTCTACTTCTTTGTTGGAGAATTTTCGTATGTCAATCAGTCTTGGCATAACAGTTTGCTACTTTTTAGCAGTTCTTAACAATTTAGAAATACTCATGTATAGTACTTCAGAACAGCTGTTATGGAGGATATGAAGAAGTTCAGGATGAGTTTGGTTGATGTGTCTGAAGATGATAATGATCAAAAGGATCGTAAAGATGATGAAGAAAGTATTGTAGTAAATCAGAACTTAAACTTTGTTCTTACATGTAGAGGTTGATATTGGAACAGTTTTGTGTTTAAGTAAATGGGATTGGCTCAAGTTTAGAATTTTAGCTACTTATGTTATCAAGGTCTATAGAAACATAAGTAGTGACTTTTTCCTGGCTGGCTGAGCAAGACTTTAGCTGATTGTTTCTCTTTTTCTATAACTGAGGGCCAGTGGCGTATACTCCAAAACGTTGTGGATAATGAGTTTGTCCCTCCATCCTCCACTAAAATATCTAGTCTTTGCCTACAACAGGGTTCAAACGCGTGGCATGTGTCTAACACACATCACAAGCTATGCTCTTATCATTACACCAAGGTGCTAGAGCCTGTTGTTATTTTTTCATTTCAACAATTTTCATTATGGTTATCAATATCAATCTGGGATCAGCGCAAGTTTATAGTTTTGAGCTCTACTTATACAAGCTTTAAAAATCTTCAGAAACAGGACTATATTATGGGTGATTGCTGCTGCTTATTTTCCCAGCAAATCTTTTGTTGATTGTTTCAGAATTTAGTTAGATTACTTGTTGTCTGATCATAAATTATGTCTTTCATGTCTGTATTCAAATGACAATTATAGAAATAAAGACATTCAAATAAGGAGTTTGCAATGAAGCATGCACTCATCGTGAACCATTTACCAGATGTCAAACACTTTGGAAATTCCAAGCACTTCACTGACAAATTTTTTTAATATCTATATACAAATTAAACCTAAATTATATAATAATTTATATGGCTGATCTGGTAAGTCAAACATAATAAATCATTATCTGCTACCACAAATTTTAGATATCTCAAAAGGAAAAGAAAATGGTTATATTACCAACAAATAACATCATATGGGAAAAATTATCGGCTGAACCAGTAGTGTTAAAACCACGGTTGATTTATGCAAATGTTCTTTAATTATTCAAATTTTATTCGTATTTTCAAATTATGAGAGTAATGCCTTTTAAAAATTACCTTTTCAAGCCTAATATTTACTGATATTTTAGCAAAATTTACACTAATTAAGAAATCGATAAATACAATGTGGAGTTTACTAAATTATCTCTATATATTAGATGTTTTCTGCTAATTTTTGTCTTGAACTTGTAGGTAACACTTTTTTTTGACCATTTTTTTTTTTTTTACTAAAGTGATACTTATTTTGGGATAGGTATCTAAAAACTTATAATTTTGTATCATCATTTAACACTTTTTTGAAAAAAAAAAATGTACACCTTCATCTAAAAAATTCATAAACAACAAATAAAAAAGTAATTGTTTATTAAATAGCTGTAGCAAAAAAGGAATAATGACCAAAATATCACCACAATCATTATCTGAAAAAAAAAAGGAGGATAGAATAGACTTGAACTGTTTGTCGTGTATCTTGATGCTCCCAATCATATCTTTGTCGTCTTCTGTATTCATAAACTCACCAAACTCCGACACACCTCTTTACCCCACCCTTCACACAACCCCCAACCCCACCCCACCCACCCCCTCTCTTTTCTTGTCTCCTACCAAAAAAAAAAAAAAAAAAAAAAAAAAGGAAAAACAACTGATCAATCTGCTATTGCTTTGCCATGATGACACTATAACCAGGTTCTTTATTGACTATTTAACTACACCAAATGATTTTACTTCTTCTATCCACAGTTTGACTAGGTACGGAGTTATTTTTGAATCTTGTGGTTCTAAATTAAATGCGTATAAAGTATCAAAATATCCTTTACATGTTATAAATTTGTCACGTAAGAGACTTTAATTGTCAACTTACGAAATATAAAAATAAAAGCTATTTTTAAGACAGAACAGGATGGAACAGGAGGAGTATTAACCTTTTTTTCTTGACTTTTCACCTACTATGTTCAAATGGGGTTTCCTTTTCCTCAACTGAGTAATGCTCTTTTCCTCCTCTAGAGATAAAAATTGGGTCTTTCATGCTTAGTTTTCCCAAGTTTCACTTTGTTTCTTGGTATGTTATTGTTATCTAAGACCATCACTTAATTGATTATGGTGTAACTGCTTTTTGTTTAAAAAGAAACAACTTTGATGGTTATAGTCAACACTGTTTTTCTTTCTGTGCTAGAAACAGATTGTTGGTCAAAGAAGAAAGGCTGTTGTTGGTCAAAGAAGAAAGGCTGTGTAGGTAACATATTGTAGTTCTTGAAAATAAAAGGTATAATCTTTTTTCTCTACTCTCTATTATTGTGGTTTATTTGGTTGTATTGGGATCATATTTTTGCTTGGTAGATTAACATATTGCTTGTGATGATCTCAGGGTGTCACAGATCTTGAGAAAACTGTGCATATCTTGATTATCAATCTGTCATTGCTTGCCATGACACTATGATCAGGTTTTCTCTTGACTCTTTAACTACATAGATGACTTATTTTCCTTTTCCCTTTGAATGCAAGCATATTCTTCACTTAGTATTTCAAGTGGGGTTTCCTTTTTCTTTTCCACCTTTTTAGATAAAAATTTGTTCTTTGATGCTTAGTTTTCCCAAGTTACACTTTGCTTTTTGGTGTCTAAAATCATCACTTAATTGATTATGGCTTAATTGTTTTTTCTTTTTAAGAAAACTTAATTTTGATGGTTATGATCAACACCTGCGTTGCTCAGACTCTTCAATAATGTCGACGGGTGCGTGTTGGATCCTCCAAAAAGTAGTGTATTTTTGGAGGATCAGACATGGGTGCGGCAATATTTTTGGAGAGTCCCAGCAACATAGATCAACACTATTACACTGATTTTTTCCTCTCTGTAGATAAAAGCAGATATTTGGTCAAAGGAGGACTGTGTAGATAACAAATTCTAGCTCTTGAAAATAAAGGTACAATCTTTTTCAAGAGATTCTATTTTTCTTCTGTTGGAATTATATTTTGCTGGGCAGATTAACATACTGTTGCTTCTTACAATCTCAGGGTGTCACAGCTCTTGAGAAAACTGTACATATCTTGATCATCAAATGGCTGAGGTGATTGGCCCTAGATTGTATAGTTGCTGCAATTGTAAGAATGAAGTTGCACTTCACGATGACATCATTTCAAAGGCCTTTCAGGTTAGAATATTGAATTTTTTTCATTTTCGTTGAATTAAATGAACGTAGATAGTTTATTAAATGTATGATCATTGTGTGTTGTTTTTTGCTTGGAGGTTCCTGATAGAAAAATGTTATCAGTAATTTCATAGTTAGCCCACCGCCACTAGTGTTTATGATAACATCTAATTTGATTGCCACATAGTTAGCCCACACCTGCTTGTTATCAAAGGCGAAACACACAAAAAGATCTAGGGTCCATTGGGGCTTTAAGCTTGGGTTTAGTGAAGAAAGGTGCAAAAAGTATAAGTATAAGCATGAATAACAAATACATGGACAAAGAAATTGAATTTTTTTTACGATAAAGTGAAATATCAATTGTTTAGCGTTGCCTCTTCAGGATTACACTCATTGGCAAGGAAAAGTATGCCTTACAGCCTTTATGACAATACTGAAGTGCCCACAAAGTGACGTGAAACGCTCAACATGTTTTGCGCTTTGCTTCAGGGCTAAGCTCACTTTAGTGCGCCTTTGACAACACTGCACCTATTTCTATTATTCTCTAACAGCAGAAACCAATGATCTTACTTTGAATACAAGAAAAATGGCTCCCTTTCAATTGAAATGAGCATATATGTGTTTGTAGCTCAATGGGGGAATACATCTTGCTCTTTTCTATTTGAGATTTCCTGTTTTTATCTATTTCACTGCAAAATCTATCCTTTTGTTTACTTAAGATATTACCAGTAATATATTCTTGCCTAATTTGACATTAGGGAAGAAATGGTCGGGCATTTTTGTTCTCTCATGCAATGAACATAGAGTTGGGGCCAAAAGAGGATAGGCATCTCATGACCGGTCTCCATACAGTCGCTGATGTCCATTGTTGCGACTGTCGTGAGGTTCTTGGATGGAAATATGAGCGAGCCTATGAAGAGACGCAAAAGTACAAGGAAGGGAAATTCGTACTTGAAAAGTCAAAAATCGTCAAGGAAAACTGGTAGTAGTCCACCCTGAATTCTGTGAAAGGGTGTAGATGGATCCTACGTACGTGTTATGTCAATTCATTGCTCATTGCTGTATAAATTTCTTATGTGCCCGATTGGATTCGTTATGTTGAACAATCTTGTGAACAATATATCTCCAACATCATAATTTGTAAAATATCTTGAAATTATAATCTTTGCCTTACTTTGTTTCTGCTATGGGGTGCCTGAATTTTTCGTCTTGGATAATATTCGTATGATATCTCACTACTGAATATCCTTCTTTATTCAAGTAAAATCTTGTCTTTGTTCCAATTTTGAGCAAAACAGGAGAGGCATCTCCTTTAGTGTCTCGGGAATTGTCCTTATGATACGATGAAACATGTTTGATAGTATCTCTGGAATTGCTGAACCTATACTCTGATATATGTGGCAGTTCAAGTTTGGTATGAGTTTGTTACTTTGCTTCAGTTATTCAAGTTCAGTGATTTCTTCAAGCAATATATTTGGATGTTAAGCTTGATTTGTCCGCTATCATGGTTGCTTCTTTATGAATAGAGAAGAAGGTGAAAGAAAACGATGTGAATGTGGTTGCTCTGTCCACAGTTTGATTTCTGCCTACCGCTGTAATCTATACTTGTTGCTTAGTCCCTATGAATTTCCTGCACGTTGTTAATTTGAAATTTGTTTTCTTGACACATGTTCCTTCCATTGCATAGCCGTACTAGCAGGTACTACGAGGCCTCTGTCCCACACATCTAACCAGCTCACGTGGCTAATCAGTTCCACTGAAAACTCTCATTTGTTTTTTTTTTTTTTTGGTTTCCCATCCGGTGTCCGGTACCCGCATTGGGACCCGACTAATCCGGATTTGTGCCGGGTAGTCCCACATTGGGGGGCAAAGCACTCCCTAACAAGGCTGACTCCGTACCCAAGGGGGCTCGAACTCGAGACCAAAAACTCTTATTTGTTGAAGTAGAGCATAGCGTACTTTAGGCTCTTTTCTGTTTGTATTTTTTTTGTAGAGAACTCGAGCCTCTTTTTATAGAGTGCATAGCGATTCTGCCAATGCAGTAAGAATTGCATGGCTGCCTCAATATGCAGATGCAAACACATTTGCTTATAATGACTCACAGAAGAGCATCATGTACGCAAAAACCAATTCATTGTCCTATGTACTGCAGAAAGAATAGTTTTCCTAATAACAAAATAGAAATTCTTTGGCTATAGGTACATGATTCAGTTGCAATAGAGGCGGAATCAAAATTTTGAGTTTATGAGTACTGAATTCTGAAATAGGCAATCGGATTTCAATTAAATTATTCATATGTATGAACTAGACTTTATAACACATACAAAAGCTGGACCAAAACTGTTGGATGCTACCGAACACGTAAGTAGAACTGTAGCTCCACCCCTCGAGTAGCAAGAAACATTCTATGTGCATCAAAGGATGTACACCTTTAGTTTACTGACCTTGTAATGGCATAGAAGATTGCTAATAATGCAGATTTGGCACAAGTTTAACTTGGAACTGGTGGAGCTGATCTTTGTCATTCTTTCAATCAGAGAAACAAAAGAAAAGTTCAAGATAACAAAGTGAAAAATGATAATTCTTTCAATCATTAAAGAGCTCATGTAAATTTAGAAGTCATTAGGTCTCAATGTTATTAAGCGGAAATTCTATACTTCACTGGACGATTATATAACAGTTGTTTGGGCAAACTGATTTCAACAAGGGTTTCGTGGTGTAGTTGGTTATCACGTCAGTCTAACACACTGAAGGTCTCCGGTTCGAGTCCGGGTGAAGCCACTTCTTTTAATTATTGTTGTTTTGGTTTTCGCATGGTTTGGATATTTCAGATCTTTAAAATATAACTACTTATCCTAATTGTCTTCTTCCAACTTTTTGTATCTCGTTTTTGCATAGATTATAGGACTGATTGCGTAATTGGTTTATTGTTTTGTTGATTCTATATAATGTCTGTTGATTCTATATAATGTCGAAACACAAAAGAACCCATGTTAGTAAAGGCTTTGAAGAAATTCACAAGCAGACACCATTTGTTGTCTCTCCCTTCTTGCAGCAAAGATGCAGGTTGCTTTAGTACTGAATGGTATACAAGCTTCTTTGCAATTTGTATAATCTGCTATGAATTATTATCCCATTCGCTTATTTCTATGCTGGGAGAAAACAGTAAATAGTATAGGCAAGAATTTGTCTATTGAATTCATTTGCTAACTATGGATGAGTTACAAACATAGCGGAAGGAAAAATTCTAGAACAAGACTACTAATTGAAACCATCAAGCTGCAGTTTGCTCTCATTAGCTCGACTCGATAAAAAGGCTGGCCTGAGGATGTAGTCCTGCATCTTTAAGGGACAAAGAAAGCTTCTCTGAGCCATATACTGTTCGAGGGAAGTTGGATACCAGCTTGTAATTGTCAACCTCTAGGCATCCCTGAGAATCAACATAGTCGTACAACGACTGTAATGTAGTAGTACAATGAAACCTCCTCTCCTTGCGCTCTCCAGTAGGAAACCGTACCAAAACCTGAATGATCCACATAAAACAACAAATTAATCAAGAGAGCAATATGAACACCTTTCTGTTCACTGAGAACCACATAAATAACTTAATAGCATTGCGCCTGAGATTCAGCAGTTTTCATCTTGCACTCTATTCCCCCTTAAATTATCTACATTTGACATGTACATTTTGCTCAACCTTAAGAAACCAATTAAATACTTTCCAGGATTCCTTTTTTCTCTTCCCCGTAAGTCCCTTTGCTGGACAGCTTTTCTTAGCACTATAGTCTTTCCTATTCAAATCTTCCCAAATCAAATCATTTTGCTCAACCTTAAGAAACCAATTAAATACTTTCCAGGATTCCTTTTTTCTCTTCCCCGTAAGTCCCTTTGCTGGACAGCTTTTCTTAGCACTATAGTCTTTCCTATTCAAATCTTCCCAAATCAAATCATTCAAGACCTAAAATCAACGAGAATATACAAGCGATGGCTCCATGTATCTATTCTTTGGAGCTTGAACAATCAATAGAATGAAACGGAATATTGGTAAGCCACAAAGGAGCATCAAGACAAAAGATCAGGCTTGAGCAGTTGAGAAAAACCATGTCGTTCACCAAAATTTGTAATAAAGACTTCTTTAATATGAGAATCAAGAGGAAGATGATTACTTGGGTAACATCAGGACCCTTCTCAGGTTCAGGGCCCAATGACAATAGTTTCTCCTGCCGCATCTTAGCTAATGCAGCTTCTCTTTCAGCAGCTTCATGTGCTGCTCTTTCCTTGGCCTCTTCTTCCTCCTTTCTTTTCCTTTCAGCTTCAGCAGCCTCCCTCTCCAGACGCTCTTGCTCTTCTATCCGCTGGCGCTCTATAGCCTAGTAAAGGGCAAACAGTTCATCAATGTAAAGCTTTTTCCCTTCAGAAAGTAACTTGAAGAGGGGAAGGGCATATTTGGAACCTAAAATTACTTACTTGATCAGCTTCTAGTGCAGCACGATAAGCAGCATCTTGCTCCTCCCTCAAACGTATGTTGTTTCTTCTTTCTTCTGCCTCAACCCTGGCCGTGACAAGCACAGGAGCACTTTCCTCTATCACTCTTTGCAGTACTGTAAGCAATTCTTCAGGAGATTTTGGCCCTTCCGCCTGCAGAGCGTTGTTCACCAAAATAAGTACACAAGTCATCAGGCTAATAGAAGATTCAATGAAGCAGGTTTACTTTTATACACACAAAGAAGTCATTGAGACAAGTGTGCTTCCTTCAGAAAATAGTAGTACCAATTATAGTACGACAGCTCTAGGTTGCCCTTTTCTTTATTGTGTGGGACTCTTACCTTTTTTGTGATAATCTTACGTGGAAAATATAGCATCACTTGGTCTTTACACATCAGGCCAAAAGCCTAATAGCATTTTCTGTAGATAGCTAGCGAAAAGAAGGCAAAAAGGGGAATAAACACAAAAAAAGAACACAGGAAGCATGTGCACGTAGACATGGAATAGTTTAGTGAGATACACAAACATGAGCCAACGCCCAACAGTTACAAAGTGCTAACCATGTTACCTTTTTCAAACTAACAGTTGGAGGAGAGGCAGAAAAGATATCCCCTCCCACCTCTCTAGCATCATGAACTCTTTCCAATTGACAAAGAACAGGGCAGTCAGCCCTTCTGTCCCGAGAGAACAATTATATTTCAGACTAGAGCACACACTTGCTTACATAAGATTATAATAGTCAACCTCCAGATAAAAGGAACATAGGTGTGCTAAAAGGCATTAATGAAAACCGGCTAATATCATGAGAATATACGTTTTGCCTCAATGAACTTGTCCAGAAAACCCATCGATGAGAAATCTTAGAGCAGTAGCATAATCTTTGATCTGTCTATCATTGCCCGCAATGGGCTTCCTTTTCATAGGCGTTTTATTCCACGTTGTAATACTCCCTCTGTTCCATAATAAGTGGTATTTTTAGCTTATGCACACCCCTTTCCTAGAAAATTATGAGTGTTTTTACTAACATAGCCCTAATTAATGCCTAGAAAAAGAAAAGCTACTTAATGATTCTTGATTATAAATAAGGGTAAGTTTGGAAGAACAACATCAATTTCTTCTTGAAATCCTGAAACACCACATATTTTGAAACAAAACAAAATAAAAAGCCTAGAACACCACTTATTATGGAACGGAGGGAGTATCTCAGAATTAGGGAATGTCACATGAATAACTTTCCAACAAACGATGAAATGCTACACAATTGAGCTTAATACAGTATGTTAGAAAGAGAAACGGGGATCAATCCTCTTCAATCAAAAGAGTAAGCATGCAGAGTTGACCATGGTGATATTTAGAGGAACCCTTAAGGTTGAAATGCTTGTTGAGCATATTCAGGAGAACTGTAATGGAATCCAATACTTTTATAGGACACATAACAATGGTTAAACTAACCTTTTCCAAATAGAGTGAATACTCTTGGGGCAGAAGAAAATGGAAGGATAAGACACTAAAAGAAGTAATTTCAATTAATTGAAAGATATAAATTTTGCATACTGGACATTTTTATCAACTTAGTCGTAATACCCTAAAACAATAAACCGAGAATATATTTTATAACAAGTTTATGATGTTTTTCTTAACATTGCTCATTCATTATAAAAAGCATAATGTATATCAGAATCAGTTGACCTTTAATGACAATATTACATGAGAAAAAAGTAAACAAACTGCAGAGTTAAGTTTGCGGATAAAGAAGGCAAAAGGCACAAAAGAAAGGTGTAGGACAATGTTATTTAGACAATGTTATTTACCGAGTTAATCATCCCACTTCAAACAATAAGTCCACACTTAGTCATTCCGAGAAAATATGTAACATCAAAAAACAAGGCATGTTTTCAAATTCACTGTGAACAAATGGTTGTGTTCTTTTTCTCCCCTTAATCTAATTCCTTTGTACAGCCATGTGTTCTGTAAAATTACTTATCAGACCCTTTGCATGAACATTATTGACTCTTGATTTCCACCTTTACTCTTCTATTACTTTGATAGGAGGTTGTTTAGGTTTATGCAACTTATTTTGATACAAGTACCAAATAATTTCAAGTCATTGAGCATACTTAACCAAAAGAGTACAAGATTGTTCATTCAAAATGAAGGTAATTTCGTGATTAGAGCCCACTTCAATAAAAACAAGATAAATAACTATCTTGATACATACATTCACCGGAAGTCACATTGACATATAGACAGTCAACTTCTTGGGTAGGAAAAAGGTGAGGAGTATGAAAGGGATAAACCATGTTCCCTCTATTTCATCAAAGATTGCAATTTCAAAAGAAAAAAAAATGAGGGAAAATGACAATAACCATGCAATTTTTTGTTAAAACTAACAACCATAGGCCTTCTTCAAGTTAAAATCACTAAAATAATCTCACTTAAGCATTCAACAATCAGATGTACTCTGAGAACTCCCTAAGGAGTACACGAATTTCACATTTCACTTCTAGATACAATTATAATGATATGATAAAATAATAGCATATCAACTTTGTTGTAGTTAGATAAGCAGCTGCAGTAATATCACATAATCCTAATTTATCATCTTGAAACTACAATTAGTTCAAGACCAAAAATTCTCTCATTTTCCTCTGTTCGTTTGGTTAGCGGTTCTTTCTAGATGAGTGAGGAGACAGATGACATGCCATGTTTGTAGAAAAATAATTTTTTTATAACCGTGGTATCAGGGCCAGCTGCATGCACCTTGCCTAATTTCGCGGAATACCTGCTACCTTCCACTAGCCCAGGAACGGGTTTAACTCTGTCCACCAAAGCTTTGACAGATTGGGAAGAAATCACTTAGTGCTTTTGCCTATGCTATTATAAACCATTATGCTAAGCCACATGTCATAGATTGTTATGCTGCTTTGGTTATAGAGAACACATGTTAGCAAATCAAACTGCTAATGGAGAACTCCCCATTTAAGCTGAGCCCCTGAGGGGAGTAGACCAATTGTGCGATGTTGTAACGATATTTTCCTCAATCAAATTATGTCATAAGAAGCTAAGTTCTCAAATTCAATCAAACATGTCAGCCATCCTCTATCAAATTTTGGCACGCATTGCAAACATCCTGGAGCAACAAATGTTGGTAGTCCATAAAGTAAAAAATTATATAAAGGGGCAAACAAGTTAGATAGAGCTTGTTGAGGTTGGAAGGTCTGAGTATTTCCTTCCCCACCAAGTTCAGGGAACAAGCTTGTGCCAATGTCTTTCAAGTTAGTGATATATAGCATTCCACCTTTCAATAAAAAAATCATAATTTTCCACAATAGTCAAACTTTTCTTCCTTAATTTAATATCGTGTGCACTTCAATCAGATATCTCTAGGATCACAATTGATAATATACAAACCGTTTACCCATCCAATGGTGTGGTCTTGTGGTCAACAGAGCTAGAATGAGAAGCATGGGAAACTAACGATCAATCCCAACAAGGTAAAAAAGTTAAAGTGATTTCTTCCCATTTGCCTTAGCCTTGAGCAAAGTTTCGCATTAACTATATTAACGGAAAGATAGGCAAACACACACGATTCTAGACATTATTTCCACAATGAACGTCCAATCCATCATGTGCTAGACTAGCAATTTGCAGTAAACATGACAACAATAGTAAACTGGAGTATCAAATTAGCTAATTTGGCAGAAACGTCCATGGCTAAATAGTACTAATTGTAATAAATTGTGATACCTGCTGTAGCAGAGCAATCCTCTGGTTCGTTGCAGCCATTACAACAGCACAAAAGGGAAACCTTGACGCCTTCAAGCTATTACTCATCTTAAAACCCTCACTAGCTCTAATACTCCCACCCCAAGAAACAAAATTCTCATTAATAAACGCCACCAAATCCTCATTACAAAGAGTCCTCTCACAAAACACAGGGGTATCCGGATGATCAGCCGAATGCAAATAAACAAACAGTAGCTTATACTCATTCCTAGACCTCTGCAATGCGTCCATAAAAGCTTCAGCAACAAAATTCGGCCTTGTACTACCAAAATCCCTCTCGAAACACGCAACAAAATCCATAGCCTCTGATACCGCTGCGGATACCGACACCAATCGTGTCGACGACTCGCCATTACGTCCCGAATTTAGCCCAATCATGCCTAACCCATACGATAGAACACCACCAGCCGCCCACATTCCAAATCCAACCACACCTGAAATTTTTACGCCTTAGGATTAGTAAGGTAAGGTCTAGCCCCCCTTGCTTGTACTTTTTCCTTTGAGTTTCGCTTTTACTATATAAATAAATAAAGGAAAATTTTCAAAAATATACAGCCCAATATAAATTATTACGCCAGATAGCCCAATATACAATAGGGAAATAACGCTCTATGTCTACTCGGAGAAAATATTTACACGCTTTAGCCTATATTTGTGTATAAACACCTTTTATACACTATCATACATTATGTATAATACTTTCCCCAGGTATAATGTTGTATAATATTGTATAAACTGAAAATATGGCTATGTGGAGTAATATTTTATGTTGGTTTGTATAATTTTTGAAAATTTCCTATACAATATTATACAAAATTATACCTGGGGGAAAGCATTATACATAATGTATCAACCTTGTATAAAAGTGCATAAAAGGAGTTTATACACAAATATGGGCTAAACTGAGTAACAAACTCAAAATATAGGCTACGTGGCATAAATATTTTCAAAAATAGACATAGACCATAATTTTCCTAAATTAAAAAACTTAGCCCTAGGCACCTCGCCTAGTGGATTTGCTTCAAAAAAAAAAAAGAAGGGAAAATTACGCTCTATGTCACGTAGCTCATACTTTGAGTTTGTTACCCGATTTAGCTCATATTTGTGTATAAACATCTTTTATACAAGGTTGATACATCATGTATAATGCTTTCCCACGGGTATAATACTGTATATTGAGCTATGTAGTGCAATATTTTATGTTGGGCAGTACAGTCAGACCTATCTATAACGGCATCCGCATATAACAACACCTCTCTATAACAGCCAAGGTTTTTCGGAACCGATTTTTTATGTTATATTTTACTTCTCTATAACAACATTTCACCTATAACAGCAACAATCAACTTTATAACAGTACGCTCTTTGTAAAATTACCCCCATATAACAGCTATCTTCTTTTTTTGATAATATAATAATTAACCATCTTTATAAAAATAGAATATCTATGATTACCAATGTAGAGATTTTGAAAATGAAAAATTAGATTTTATGCATCTTTTTTGCCTATAACTAACAAAATATTATTTAAATATCAATGTTGTTATAAGTGTATAACAACAATTCTCTATAACGGCTAAGATGTTGAGTGTGCGAACAAAGTACCACATTAGTAGCTAAAAAGAAAACGAAGCTACTTATAAGGAGTTGGAATTGAATACTCTTAATCATGTGAGGCCTTTTGGGAAAAACCGTGCAGGCTTAGCCCAAAGCAGATAATATCAGATCATGTTAAGAGTATCTTTGTGCCGTTTTGACTGTATATATTTGAAAAATTACCAAAAAAACGGACGAACCTGAAATTAAGCCTAGACTACCGGAAATAATAGAAAAGGGCAACGTAACAATCCTCCAAGCGAGTCCACGTGGCAGCGGCCCACCACCACCACCACCAACAACAACAAGTCCAGTTGTTTCTACTTCCTCGGGATTCGTGCTCCTAGAACTGCTACTAGTAGTATTGGATGTGAAATTAGAGATGGCTAATTCGAGATCCCAATTATGTGCGGAGAGAATCTCTGTACATAAATCGGAATCATCAAGACCAGTGATTGATTGAAAATAAGCTACTTTATCAGCTACATCTCCCATTTCTGATTTTGAATATTCGAAATTCGCTCTATATTTGCTATGATTTGAACAAGTTTAGGGTTTTGACTGCTAGGTGTTTGATGAAATGACAGAGAGAAATTTGTTGTAGAGGTATGGGTGAGAGTGAAATGTATGAAATTGAGAAAGATGGATATGATTGTTTGATTTTATTTTATGGAAAAGGTCAAAATTACCCCTCTACTTCATTTATTATACTCTGCGTCTCAGAATACTTAAAAAGTGTCACTTAGGAAGTATGCCCTTAGTGGTCGTTTCACAGACCGACAAAATTATTCCGGTATTATAATTCTAAGACTAATTTATCCCATCTAAAAGGTGGATAAAAAAATTTCAAGGTTAATGGGATATGGTGGGATATTTCATCTTTAACTATGAGCTTCATTTTATATTTTATTTGGTAAAAAGTATAAATTTATCCTGCAATAATTTTATACCTTCTATCAAATATGGTACAAAATTAATCTCAAAGTTAATGTTGAGATATCCACCTTATGCCGTATATCAAATGACCCCTTAGTCTTTAATATTGCTGAATTCTAATAAATAAACTCCATATTTTATTTATTGGCTTTTTTAATGAGCGTGACTTTTTTTAAGATTATCTTATTTGGGGATGGAGGGTGCAGATGACTTTGTCCCTCGTCATATTTATCGGGCTAATGAACACAAATGCCTTCAGTTAGATTGGTTCTTCCATATATCGATTAAAATTACCCGATTTGCCTTAAATAATCGATTTCGTACATGTTGGATGAAATGACAAAGAGAAATTGTTGTTGTGATATGGCTAAAGTCCAGTATATAAAATTGACAAAGATGGATAATATGGTTGTTGATTTTAACAAATTTGCCATTGCCATGTTTTTCAGACATAACAGAAGATAACCGAGAATAATGTAATGTCGTTTTCGCCCTCCATCAGCGACTCGGGCGGCAAAGATAAGAGGCCAAGTCCAACCATGCTAATACCACGTCGTTATGATTTTAAATCTTCCTAAAAACTTACCGAACAATATTTTTACACTTAGTCATATTAATTTATCATGACTTAATGAGCTGATGACATGTACTTCATCCGTCTCAGTATGTATGATGGTGTTTGACTATGCTCACATTATATGATATGTGTTTGATTATGAACAGAATTTAAAAAGAAAGAAGGTGTTTATACTTGTGATGTAAAATTAGTTATAAGCAATTGTGTGGCTATAAATCATCTCATTTAAAATGAGTAAATAAGATCGAAAAAATTGAAAAATCACTTATTCACGACCACAAATGAAATTTAATTTGTTTACCTCAAAGGAGAGACATGATCACATGACCTTTTTTTTGTTAAGACTTAATACTAAATGTTCACATTCTTGAGACCTTGATCATTGTTTGGTTTGGTTTGGTTTTCTTAATATCAGTAACGCTAAATTACTTCTTAAATTCTGATACATTTAATTTAACTCAATTGCATTTATGTACTTTAAACTTCTATTAACTATTAAAGAAACTCATAACACTGCACATTAAACTTAACGAACAAGATCAAAAAAATGGACAACAGAAAATTTCCTGTGTTCTACATTTGTCTCGTACTGTTTTTCTCCGCACAACTTACACCGTGTGTGCACGGCGATTTCCTCAAAGACGTTGATGTAATACTGAAAAACGAGTTGCATGTACCAGCAAACGTACGTTGCAAATCGAGTGACGATGATTTAGGAGAGCATATGATTTCAACTGGTAACGTATACAGATTTTCCTTCAAAACGAATTTTTGGGGCACAACTTTATTTTGGTGCAAAGTTTGGTACAAGCAATATCCTAATTCTCAAAAATACAGAGAGGCTAGCTTTGAGGTTTATAGTTCTGAGAGGCATACTAAGCATTGTGATACTATTTGTACATGGGAATTACTAGACAGTGGCATATATTCTCATGATCCGTATAACAACAGATCGATTAAAGAATATGACTGGAACTAATAATGAAATTTTGAGTATGCAGCCTATTTGATATTCTTTTCAAGAGTATTATTATGAGAGATTTTCTTATGCATTTGTTGATCATGTTCTTAGACTATATGTGTTATTTTATCCTTGTTAAGATTCTGGGAGGAAAAGCTTTTGTTATGCTATGTTATTCTTATGATAGACTTTTGGCTTGTCTTGAATAGTATAGAAAAGTACATAAATCTGATTAATTTAAAGGATTTTTTGGTTTAGGTATTGGAGATATTAATTCCAGCGTAAACTATTACAAGATTACTTTAGCGTTAAACGGAGCCCAGTATGATATTTTTATGCGACAAAAAATAAAATAGTGACTTTTGTTTGGTGAACATCAACTTGAATATGACCACCAATTAAAACATATTCTATTGTATTTGTATCATATCTTACCATTTGGCATGCAATGGCTGAAAAGACAGTTTAAGATTGACGCGCAGAGACTGAAAGTTGTATTCAAAGATGTAAAATAGCTGCTACTGACGTGTGTGAATCTTGAAGATTGGGATTCTTATTCCAGAATAGATAAAGTTATTTGAACTTTGTCGCGGAAAATAAAAATAATTTTAATTCTTAACCTATCGACAATACCTCGGCAGAAAAGGAGCATAGGCTAATTAAGTAATGCACTGTTATGATAGTGAATATTAACGCGCACTCATTATTTATTTGAAAATGATTTGCATATATATAGTTTTTCTTTTGGGTCATAAAACGTACTTATATTGAAACAAACCAACATACTTACAAACTGGGTAGAAACAAGAACTATTATAACCCAAATGGTTACAAAAACTTTTACAATGGAATGTTGAGACTTGAGACATAATTAGATAGTCCCATTAATTGTAGGGTTTGTGTTCTAACAAAAGATTGTTTAGAGACCGTCGGATTGAAGTCCTTTAATTTCTTGTAGATCATGATGATATATATCCATTACACCTCCTGCAGGGCTATCAAAAAGCAGCAAGTGACTTGTATTTGAAAAATGCTTTAAATATGTAAGTGATGTTAAGTAATAATATGTCTGCATATTAACTTAAGATGTTGAATCTGCAAATTACCAAGTGCTGGAAGAGCCACTATTATACTTCCGCCAAATAAACTCCGAATTTCACAGAACAATCAAATGAGTCATAAATGTGCAAACTTGTTGGTCATCTAAGTTCCCCAAATAGAAACAAAGGGGCGGCAATGTTACAATTTCAAGTCTGATTAATTCAAACTCACACTATGCAAGGCTCACTCAAGGGAAAAACGTTAACCAACAAGGGTTGTGGTGTAGTTACCGGTACTATTCCATTCTTATCCAAGAGGTCTCGAGTTCGAGCCCCCTTGGGTATGGAATCACCATTGTTAGGGAGTGCTTCACCCCCTCAACGTGGGATTACCTGGCACGTATTCGGATTTAGTGGGCCCCCAATGCGGGTATCGGACACCGGATGGGAAACCAAAAAAAAAAGAAAAAAAAAGGAAAAAACGCTCTCTATCAGGATATTTTTTCTAATTCTAAAACTCAAACCTGAGATTTATGAGTAAGAGCGAAAGGTTCCTATTCTTTCCATCCTTTATGGTGCACAAAAATGACGTGCGGCAAACAGTAAAACTTTACAAGATGATATGTACTAACTGTTTAATTTATATAACACTATTTGGTCAAGATGAATAAATGTGTGCAAATAACTTAGGCAAACAACAAAACCTTACGCGATGATTTAATGATAATTAGTAATTTATTTTATTATTATGATAGTGTTTCACTGAGCACTCGTGAAGAAGACAACCTTTAGTAAGGTGTGTTATATCCGATACCGCTTTCACGTTTTATATGTAATAATTAATATGTCGACACCACTTTAGATTAATACAAAATTAATATTCATTTTGGAAGTAAAACCCTAAAATTACCACACCCATATCCAAGAACACTTATAAGTTTGAATTGTGACTATAGAAGGTAACGCAACTTAGGCGAAACCGTGAATGCATCACTGCTGAGCACAAAATTTTAAAAGTTTTTTTTTTTTGGCGCATCAACAAACAAACTAGAATATAATTCTAGAATCTTGTTTCCTTTTGCATATCCCGGCATTCCAATAAGAGCATATCATTAAGTGCAAATAGTGGCGATTTCAGGTGTAAAAAATGGGGCACGTGAACACATGATTTCTCCGTAAAACTAGGTATTTTATGCATATATTTCCTAAAATTAATATAATACTATCTGTTGAAACACATGCTACAAAAAAGGTACATGATGCACTTGATTGAAAGTTGAGTTATTTACCTAGAGGTCTAGGGATGATGAACTCATGTTCCAAAAATCCTAGATTCGCCTCTGAGTGCAAATAGAAGTGTTCGTATTAGAGAGTTTCCTAAACGTAGCAATGTATCCATCGTTTTGGAACACCAAAAAAATATTGCCTCACAAAATCAATAGCCGGAGTATTAGTTATTTACTAGTATTAGTACTATTATTATCATTAGCATTAGCATTAATTATTAGTATTATATTATTACTTTTTATTTGCAATAAATTATTGGAGGGTGCAGATCTGGGCTAGTGGTGGACTGAGTAAGTGGAAGAGATTATTCCTCCGCACGATTCCCAAGGAGAATGTTTGTGGGTCCCACCTTTCTGACCAAAGGGAAACTATCATCTAATGGTAAACTTAACATACAAAAAAAAAAAAAAAAAATACACTAATACATAATACACAACTAGGAAAAGCTAATGTATGATTTAGAGACGAGATTGATACCTTAGAAAAGAAATCAGTGACAACCCTCCAAAATAGCCTCCTTAAGCCTCAAGAACGAAATATGGGAAAATGACTTAGTGTCTAAGGGTTTAACACATTAAAAGGACTCTCGACTAAAGAATTACCGCTTCGCGCGTGTGGCGGTCCCTCTATGACGGTAACTCAGACCGTCACAGCGGTCCCTCAACAAATCACATTGCCGCTACAGCGGCCCTTTTGCCGCAATAGCGGCACCGCTATAGCGGTTCTGGCGGCACCAGGTCACATACTCAAATTTCATAACTTGCATCCGAAATTCGATTATTTTTCGGCAAGACTTGCTCACATGCCATATACGCTATCCCCCATAAAATGCGCTACGAACGCGCTTGTGGTCTCAGAATCTCCATCAAGGGCCCCGTTGACCGAGTCAACCCCCGAAACCTCCAAACTAGTAATCCAAACCATGTCTCAAAATGCACCCGATTGCATTGGAACCGAACCAAATATACACATAAATTCTAATAGGTCATCCGGACCTTTCAAAATCGACGGATTCCCGAAAAAGGTCCATTCACCCAAAGGTCAACTTTGAGTCAACCATTTTTTGCTTTTAGGCCAAATTTTCCCAAAACTTACCCAAATCAACTCTGATGACCTCGGGAAGCGTGGCAATGGTCCCCGCGTGTCATATATGAGCTAATAAAGCTCGAAAAAGGATCAAAAGGGTTCGGGACGCAATAACGAGCAAACGGGTCGTTACAAAAGGGAATTATAACGTGGGGATTCGAACCCTTACCAACAAGGTGAATGTTTAGGTAGCCAACCAATTGAGCTACTAGATCTCTACGTCTATCAAAGAGTAGCATAATCATGTATATATCTTTTCATCAAATGCTTCTAGCGGTAATGAATTTCATTCTGTACTGAAATTGTTGAGTTTCATATGGTTTATTCAGGGATGGGAAGGCCTTCTATATAGTTTTGGGCAATTCTCCCCCCATGAGCTAGCTTTTGCATTTGAGTTAGGCCTAAGATCCATTTAATTACATGGTATTAGAGTCTGACCCATCCCAATTCATTTACCTATGTTGAGCCCCCATCTTATATTGTCCACGCTCCAGATGTCCAGTCCTGGGCGTGTGGGGAGTGTTGAATCCCACATCGTTCATTTAGGGATGGAAGGCCTTCTCATATGGTCTTAGGCAACCCCTACTCCCATGAGCTAGCTTTTCGGCTTGAGTTAGTCCGATCCATTTCTTTACACGATATCGAGCGGATACATCCTAATTCATTTTACCGATGTTGCACCCTCAATCTATGTTATCCACGCCTAGATGTCCCACCACGAGCGCGAGGGAGGTATTGAGTCTCACATCGTTCATTTATGGATGGGAATGCCTTCTTATATGGTCTTGGGCAATCCTACTCCCATGAGCTAACTTTTGGAGTTGAGTTAGGCACAAGATTCATGAAAAAAAGTTTTAAAGTTTCTTTAGGTATTTCGAGAGAATGAAATGTTTGTTATAATTATATACGTTATTTAAGTAAATTATTTAATTTATGAAAAATAATCTTATCTAACTAATTTAAAACTTAAAAGTGAATTGACCGATAATTTAATTTATATTATCAATCCTGAATTAAGAATCTTGCAATTATAAGTTCTTTTTTTTGTGTTAACAGATTTAAAGGTATTTTAGGCATTTTAATAGGAAAAGTTCAAAGACCTTTTTATCAAGATATACTTATTTATACCAAGTGTTTTACCCTCAATCAATAATTTTAATTTTAGTAACCAAAACTTAAAGTAAAAATACATATCACGTAATCATGGTTAAATGATAAATTTGTGAATGAAAGACACGTGTCTTGCATTCATTGGTAGGGTAAACACCGAACAAGTTTTTATCCTTTTTACCAAATATATCAATAATTTATTTTCAACTTTAGCACTTCTGTCTAAATACTTGCTGCTTATTTATAAAAAAAAAAGCTAATGCACATACATTTTAAGGGGAAAAACCAAAAATTGATCATTATCTTTGGACTTTTGCTCAAAATGATCCTATTTGTTTCACAAGAAGCACAAATAATCCACATTCTTTAATAAAATGTGGCTCAAAGTGATCGTCCAGTGGGTGTGGCATCTATGAGTTTCGTCCTCTTCCTCTTATTTTGTTCGTTAAACTAGACGTGTCAGTTCTGTGCCGCGCACGGCCTAACACTTTGTATAGTGATCTATGTGTATGTAATTGTGTTTGGATATATATATATATATATATATGAGTTTAAATCAGTGTATGGCATCTATGAGTTTCGTCCTCTTTCCTCTTATTTTGTTCGTTAAACTAGACGGCCTACGCCGTGCCGCGCACGTGCCTAACACTTTAGATTATAATCGTATCTATTGTATGTAATTGTGTTTGGATATATATATATATATATATATATATATATATATATATATATATATTATGTTCAAAACACGATTAATATAACATTGTAGTTTGTGCTCATATCTAAAACTTTATTATATTAATGTTTACTTACTTAATACAAAATCGGCAAATTTATTAATATTTTTTAAAAGAGAAGACTTGTTTAAAAAGAAACTATTTTTTCACTATTTGAGTATAAAAACAATAAAGAATATTTAAGTATCACCGATACTTTCAATTTTAATTCTATTAATTTAAAGGGGTAAAATACTTATTATTTTTTATCAATTTTGATTTGGATAATTCTAATTCAAATTATTAAATTAATTTTACTTGTTTAAAATGAAACAAAGTAGAAATTGATTTTCTACTTAAACGAAGAAATACTATTTTTTAATTTTTGGTAAATATTCTCGGTTTAGCTCATTACTTGTCATGTTATCTTTTGCATGATTTTTTAAGAAAACGTTGATTAGAATTATAATTTGACATTTACCTTATTCATTGTTTGATCTTCATTTGGTATATTTTTTTTTACGACATTAATCTCTTTTCACATTTATTAGAGTAAGAATAAAAATAAAAAAGTAATTAAATTCTATCTTATTTTAAAATATATTATTTTAAGTATATTTATTTTAGTAAACATAACAAATAAATCACATGGCGGAATAGCAAAAAAAAAAAAAAAAAAAAAAAATTGTATGGTTTGACTACTTAACCTTTTGAAGAAAAGCAATTTCATTTGCCCCACTAATGGATTGATACGCACGTGGCAATGAATCCATCATTATTGACTTAATGAGATACTTTAGAAATTATATGAATATTGTTTGATTTTTTAATATGGAGTGCACCTTTTTTTTTTGGACATTATTAATTTGCACTATTTTTATGTATATATATATATATATATATATATATATATATATATATATGTATATATATATATATATATATATGTATATATATGTATATATATATATATATATGTATATACACATATATATATGTATATATACACATATATATATGTATATATACACATATATATATGTATATATATATATGTGTATATATATATATATATACATATATATATATATATGTACACACATATATATATGTGTATATACATATATATATATATATATATATATATATATATATATATATATATATATATATATATACTATGTTCAAAACACGATTAATATAACATTATAATTTGTGCTCCGTATCTAAAAGTTTATTATATTAGTGTTTGCTACGAATACAAAGTACGCACTTTTTTTAACATTATGTTTTTTTAATATAGGGTTCACTTTTTTTTTTTTTATATTGCTTGATTTTATTAATATGGGGTCACTTTTTTTTTTTCCTATGAGTTCGGAGATGGTGAGTTTCACTTTTTTTTCTTCCTTTTTTTTTTTTTTTTTTTTTTTGTATTGCTCTAAGTGTTATTTAGTATGGAGCCCACACCGTTTTTTTTTTTTAAGGGACAACGGACTGACTAAGCATGGGTCTAAACCCATGCTTTACATGGTTTCTTCTTTTTTTTTTTTTTATTTTATATTCTTTTCGGTGTTGTTTAGTATGAAGCTTACCCTTTTGGACATTATTAGTTTGCACTATTTTTATGCATATAATATATATATATATATATTCAAAACACGATTAATATAACATTGTAGTTTGTCTTTCCGTATCTAAAACTTTATTATATTAGTGTTTGCTACGAATACAAAGTTCTGATTTTTTTTTTACATTGTTTGTTTTTTTAATATTGGATTCACTTTTTTTTTTTTTTTTATATTGCTTGATTTTGTTAATATGGGATGTTCAAAAACACGATTAATATAACATTGTAGTTTGTCTTTGCGTATCAAAACTTTTATTATATTAGTGTTTGTTATGAATACAAAGTCCTGACACTTTTTTTTTTTTTAACATTATATTTTTTTTTTAATATGGGGTTCATTTTTTTTTTTTTTGATATTGCTTGATTTTGTTAATATAGGGTCCACTTTTTTTTTCCCCATGAGTTCTGAGATGGTGAGTTTCACTTTTTTTGGTTTTTTTTTGTATGTTCTGTTATTTAGTATGGGGCCCACACCTTTTTTTTTTTTTTAAGGGACGGACGACGAAGCATGGGTCTAAACCGATGTTTTATGGTTTCTTCTTTTTTTATTTTTTATATTGCTTGGTGTTGTTTAGTATGGGGCCCACCCTTTTGGACATTATTAGTTTGCACTATTTTTATATATATATATATATATATATATATATATCAAAATAATATGTAATATATATTAACATTGTAGTTTGTGCCCGTATCTAAAACTTTTTTATTATATTATACTTGCTACGAATACAAAAGTTTATACACTTTTTTTTTTACATTGTTTGTTTTTTTAATATGGGATTCTTAATTTTTTTTTTATATTGCTTGGATTTTGTTAATACGGATTCACTTTTTTTCCGTAAGTTTGGAGATGGTGGGTTCCACTTTTTTACTTTTTTTTTAATATTAGTTGGTGTTTTTTTTTTAATATTGGTTGGTGGTTTTTTTAATATTGGTTGGTGTTAATTATGGGGACCACACTTTTTTTTTTTTATGCTTAATTTTATTATCAAGCATGGCTTTAACCTACGCTTCTGTTGTTACTTATATGGGAGCACCACTTGGTGCACTTTTTGGTCGTCCGTCCGTGGGCCCCAAAAAAAAATTTTGTGGGCCCACATATTATTAAACACAAATCAACTAATATTTAAAAAAAAATTAGGTCCTCATATTAAACACAAACCAACCAATATTAAAAAAATAAACAATGTCAAAAAAATGCAGCAGATTTTGTATTCGTAGCAAACACTAATATAATAAAGTTTCTTTAGATAATTTTAACATAAACTACAATTTAGTTGGGGGCCCACATATTAAACACAAACCAACCAATATTAAAAAAAAAAAAAGGTAAAAAAAGTGCAAACTCACCGTTCAAACTCACGGCAAAAAAAAAAGTGGACCCCATATTAACAAAATCAAGCAACATAAAAAAAAAAAAAAAAGTGAATCCCATATTAAAAAAACAAACAATGTCATGCAAAAGGTGCAAATTTTGTATTCGTAACAAACACTAATATAATAAAGTTTTATATATGGATCACAAACTACAATGTTATATTAATCGTTTTTTGAACATTAAAAAAATAAAGTAAAAAAGGTGGAACTCACTATCTCCAAACTCACGGAAAAAAAAAGTAGATCCCATATTAATAAAATCAAGCAATATAAAAAAAATAAGTGAATCATATTAAAAAAAACAAAACAATGTCAAAAACGTGCGTACTTTGTATTCGTAGCAAACACTTTTAATATAATAAAGTTTTAGATACGCAGCACAAATTACAATGTTATATTAATCATGTTTTGAACATAGTGTGTGTATATATATATATATATATATATATATATATTATATGCATAAAAATAAGGTGCAAACTAATAATGTCCAAAAGGGTGGGCCCTATACTAAACAACACCAAGCAATATAAAAAATGGACCCCATATTAACAAAATCAAGCAATATCAAAAAAAAGTGAACCCCATATTAAAAAAAAGAATAATGTCCAAAAAAAAAAAAAGGACTTTGTTTTCGTAGTAAACACTAATTTCCAAAGTATCTCATTAAGTCAATAATGATGGATTCATTGCCACGTGCGTATCAATCCATTAGTGGGAGCAAATGAAACTGCTTTTCTTCAAAAAGTTAAGCAGTCAAACCATACAGTTTTTTTTTATATTAGCCTGAGATCTAATCTAAATATTAAACTGTTGTATTTGCTATTCCGCCATGTCATTTATTTGTTATGTTCACTAAAATAAATATACTTAAAATATTTATATTTTAAAATAAGATATATGCTGCAAAAGAGATTAATGTCGTAAAAAAAAATCAAATAGACATCAAATAATGAATAAAGTAAATTAGTCAAATTATAATTCTAATGACGTTTTCTTAAAAAACCATGCAAAAGACAACATGAAAAGTAAAATGAAAAACCGAGAATATTTATCAAAAATTAAAAAATAGTATTTCATCATTTAAATAGAAAATCAATTTCTATTTTGTTTCGTTTAAACATGTAAAATTAATTTAATAATTTAATTAGAATTATCAAATCAAAATTTGATAAAAAATAATAAGTATTTTACACCTTTAAATTAATCGAATTAAAATTGAAAATATCAACCCATGCTTAAATATTCTTATTGTTTTATTTCAAAGAGAGGAAAATAGTTTTTTTAAACAAGTTCTCTCTCTTTTAAAAATATTAATAAATTTGCCGATTTTGTATTCGTAGCAAACATTAATATAATAAAATTTTAGATACGGAGCATAAATTACAATGTTATATTAATCGTGTTTTGAACATAATATATAGTCTATATATATATAATCACTATTTAAAGACAATTACATACACATAGATGCACTGTAATTTAAAGTGTTGGGTCCGTGCGCAGCACGGGCCTAGGACGTCTAGTATAGTTATAAAAGAGAGACAAAACACACATATATTACAACGCACCGTTACTAATTATAGAATTCTTTTCATGTTCGAGTTCAAATTTAATTTTGAGTCGAGATTAAGTTTTATGCACCGTTAATAAAAAAATATTCATGTTATCTTGTAAACCCATTTTAATTAAATGGGAACCTGAAATGCTTAAAATTTGTGTTGGGAA
This sequence comes from Lycium ferocissimum, assembly GCF_029784015.1. Lineage (NCBI taxonomy): Eukaryota > Viridiplantae > Streptophyta > Magnoliopsida > Solanales > Solanaceae > Lycium > Lycium ferocissimum. The sequence continues at coordinate 73,404,590 of NC_081342.1, read as the reverse complement.
AATAAGATTAAGAGCCCGTTTGGATTGGCTTATAAGTTGCTGAAAATAACTTATAAGCTGTTTTCAGCTTTTTTAAGTGTTTGGCTGGCCAGCTTATAAGCCATTTAGTGCTTAAAATAAGTCCAAAAAATATTAGCTTATCTAAAGTAGCTTATAAGCTAAAAAAAAATAAGTTGGGGTAGCCCAACTTATTTCTTTTGGCTTATAAGCTCGAGGCGGATGTCAAGAGGCTGTGGTGTTCACCCGAACAAATAAAAAATTACAATGTATATTTAGGGTAAATTTTATGTGTTTATGTACATATATTAACTTTTGAACACCCTGAACATATATTAAAGTGAATATTTAGGTTCAATTATTTTTCTGAACACCCTGAGTGAAAATTCTAAATCCGCCACTATATAAGCTGTTTTCAGCTGCTTTTTTTAAGCCCATCCAAACAGGCTCTAAAAGTAGAGCTAAATTATCATGAAATAAGCCATATTTATCTCAAGAACATAAGTCACAATTTCATATTTGCAATAGTAAAATTATATACACCGACGCCATAAACAAATTTCACACTATCAATGTTGTATATAGCATGTTAGGGAAGACTAGGACTATATTTCTAAGTTATCATCCTCAAGTTGCTACGACAATTACCTATTGTTATAAGTGAGCTCAATTTAAGAATGAAATTTTTTTACACTATCAATATGTATATCATAAACAAATAGTAATTCTCACAAACTCAATGCAAACTTGGAATATACACAATGCATTAATAATGTCATTCTCTAATGGTATGAAGTCAACTACTCAGAAGAACAACAGTGGATGTACTTTTCCTTCCATTTGTGCTTGAAGAATATAATGGTACAGTATCATCTCTTCTCCACCAGTTCAAAGTAGTGAAGCCAACTTAAATAAGCTTTAAATTTTCAAACTTTCCACCTATGGTACGGTACTCTTGACTTTCAAAAATAATGCCGTGCTTGTATGCAATTTTCTAAAAATGCACTATTTTGAAAGACCAGACACACATCTAGTAACATTATTGAAGTCTCAACACTATAACTTCCACCAACCATAATTAAAAGTTGAATCACAAATAATTAACTATACTGAAAAATGAAACAAGAAATTAAAGAGATCAGAAGAACCCTTTAACCCTTCAAGATATTAAATATATCCCACCACTAAACACTAAAAAACATCATTAAAAAATTGAAAGATATGAAAAATCCCTGATATATTACAAGATAATCCATCCGTCCTAATTTATGTGGCACCGTTTGTCTGAGCACGCAGATTAAGAAAAAAAATAAAAACTTCTGAAACTTGTGATCTAAAATAAGCTTAGAAATTTGTGTAGTCATAAATCATATCATTATAAATAAAATGTAATTTTAAAGTTAAATTATTTTTAAATATATAAAGAAGACTTAAATTTTTAGGATGGACTAAAAAATATGTCTTAGGACAGAGGGAGTTGTATTTTCTTTAATTACCAAGATCTCCATTTCGTCCTAAAATTGCATTCCAATATCCAGTTGATGATTCTCCAGTAGGCTGATCTCTATTTTGCTCATCAGTAGTACATGTGTTTGAAACTTGCTTTAGATCTTCAAGAGGAAACAAAATCCTTCCACTTGTTGTAGTTGTAGTACTCTCTTGCAAATCTTGAATATTATTACATTCATAGCCACTAGTACTACTTCCAATTAGGCCATGATCCAAAGTAGAGAACAAGTTTAGTGATGAGTAAATTGATGAATTTGGATCAGAAATATTGGGCATTGGCATAAATGAATTATTTGGTACTTGGATTAGCTCAGATATAATCTTGAAATCAGATGAAAAATCCAAGTTGAGATCTTGACCCCCTTTAAGAGGATCTTGTACTTTAGTAGGAGAAATAATATTATTTTTCATAATATTTGATGAAGAAGAAGAATTTTTTGATGAAGGATTTTTGGATTTCCTTGAAACCCCACCAACAGGAACGTTTCTAAGAGATCCACCATCAGTCCAATATCTTCTACAAGTCTTGCAAAAAAATCTTGGTTGAGAAAGACTATAGTTGTTGTAGTAACAAAACTTTGTGTTTGCTGAATTGCACCTTGGACAGTTCTTCAGAGCTTGGTCTTTTTGTTGTTGATGAGGCCTAATTTTCCTTGTAGTGATTGTATTTGTTATTTGTGGTACAATTTCTTCCATGGGTTTCACCACTATATCCTAAAAGGGAAAGGAATAATTAAAAACAAAAAGAAGTAAAATTAAAGGAGCGCACATAGAAGAGGAGAAATAAAAATTGCCTTTGTGTGCTTTTTGCTTTTATGCTAAATAACAAACTTCATCTTTTTTTCTCTTTTTCAACCTTTTCACAATCGCATAAGATTGAGAGGAAAAGAAAAAGGTTACATCAACCTTTTCAAAAGTATACAAATTCAATTTGTTGCAAGAGAAACTCCAAATACAGATAAATGATACTTATAAAATAAGGTATGGTTCTATTACTATTTCTTTTAGTTCATACCTGTGGCCATTGAGAAGTATCCATGGATGAAGAACAAGGAGGAGGAGGAGCAAGCAGAAGGTATATTTTTAAGGTGAAAACGAAAAATGAGTAGCTTTTGAGCAAGTGGTTTTAAAAGCAGAAAAAGGAATGTTTGAGATGGTTTTGTGGAAGTTCTATGTGCTTGATGTGTGTATATGCATATATGACATATTCGTCTCTAGAGTAGAGAGAGAGTGTGTGTGTTTAATATTTAATTATTACTAAATGGAATTCTTTTTCTCTTATTCTATTGACTATAGTAGTTTATCATTTGGTAGCGGAGGAATATATGTCTCTGTAGAGATCAATTTTAATATATACTTTTGTGGGTGGTTAGTTTACTCTCAGTTGTTTCATTTTTTTTTAATAATCGTAGTGTTCGGATAGATTCGTGTGCATCTCAATTAATTTTATAAAATATTTGTTATCTCTCACTAACACAAATATCGAGTGATTCCGTATACAAAGACTTGAATAAATGAGAAAAAACCACTTAATATTTTTTTCTTAGCCTTATGATTTATTTGTATACAATAAAAAATCTTACATTCTTCTCAAATTATTTCAGTACCGTGGAAAAAAAATTGTATATGGACGGATTCAATGTCAAGGATCTAGATGAGGTGTTATCCTGCTTGTACATATTGTGCAAATCTTTTTATATTTCATGCAAAGAGTATGAGGGAATATTATCCTGTCTGCCTCCTATGTTCCAATGTGGGACATGGTATTTGCTTCATGTTATCAACCAAAAACAAATATTTCGAGCCCCCGGAATCGAACACTCGCTCCAGATAGGGAGCGGGTTACTTTCTAAATTATGACTTTTCAGAGGTATTAATTCAGATTAGTCAAACTTCAAAACAGGTGTCGAATATTTTGTACTTAAAAATTGAATAAACATTAAATTTACGGAAAAGGCTCAAATATGTTATCCAACTATCGGAAATGGCTCATTTATGCCACGTCAATAGATAGTTTGCATTTATCTTTATCGAACTATAGGAAATGGCCATTTATGGCTCACTCATCAATAGTTTGACTCATTTATTATTGCCATCGTTCGTTAAAAAATGACTCATCCACGCCATTTTTTATTAACGCCGGTTTTATTATACCAGATATGACACGTGGCCTCCAATTTGAGGTTTACGTCGTTTAATTAAACCAGCCCAATTTTAAATACCAAATTAATAAAATGTTCGATCCATACACTTTACCTACCCACAACCATAATCTAGTTGGAGGCCACGTGTCATACATGGTATTGTAAACCAGTTTTAATGAAATATGGCATGGATGATTCATTTTTATTAACGGGCGATGGCATAAATGAGTCAAACTATTGATGAGTGGCGTAAATGAGTCATTTCTATAGTTCGATGGTAAATGAGCCAAACTATTGACGAGTGGCATAAATGAGCCATTTCCGATAGTTGGATGGCATATTTGAGCCTTTTCTGTTAAATTTATATTGTTTGGACCCTCCAATAATGTTGTCGGATGCAATTGTTGTCAGATTCTCCGAAAAGGCATACCTTTTGAAGAATTCAATAATATTTTTAAGAGTCTGAGTAGCATAGTATTCGATGGATTAATATACATCGATAGAATGAACATCTTAGATTCGAGTTTCTTTATCAATCAACGTATAGTGCATTTGTTTAGAGCAAAATAAATACTCCTATAAAACATAAGTTGGCAATAGTTCTTAATTAACTGCATGTCCAATTTTTTTTTATGGTAATTAGGTCTTATTAAAAACATTTCTTTCTATATTGAACAATCCGCGATTGGTTTTGTCATTATTTTTTTTTATTATAGTGCTGGTTTCCTTCTTTGAAGAAATTGAACTCATGTCAATTATTCCATTAAACAGTTGATTAGTCCAACTCTTGAGGGATTATCTTATAATTAACGAATTTAGCTTCTCAGATTTATCATTTAAAAAATCACTATAAGTAACAGTGTATAATACCATTAATACGTAAGGTTAATAACCTAAAAAATCAAGCAGATAACTTATTATACAGAAATAATGTAGAGTTACTTCAGACGTCAAATATATAAAATTTAAATCGGTACGTTTCTATCAAGGAATGAAGAAGGATGCAAATGTATTATTTTTGTCTCTGTATATAGTTAACACTTTTCCGAGTTTCCTATATATATATAGTTAGCCCTTATATTTTTTTTCTTTTTGTATACTAGCTTTTGTTTAATTTTGCTTTTATTTTTTCGTTTTACCTTTTTCTTTAAAGCCCCACCTGCAGAATTAACTCATAGTCGGAGTGTCTTAACTCTTCACTTCTTTTGTTTATGCAACTGAAAATCCAGAAACGACAATATATAATAAGATTTTGGTTGCAAAAGAGAAGAAATAAAAATGATATAATTAAAATAGACCATGGAGATTTTGGTCATGATTTATGGTTATGTTATTGTTCCTTGGCTGCTTGCAAGTTGAGTTTGACATGATGAAATCAAAATGCGTGAATGGAGTTTGAAACATTCAAAGACCAAGTCTTCAACTAATTGTAAACCGTATCTAATGGAGTAAGTAGCAATTTTGCATGAGTATCGTTGTAACACATTTTTGCTGATTACTTACTTGACAGTAGTACCTTCTGGCTCTTAGTACTTCCGAAAGTGCATGTGTAAATTATTGTAGGCATGATAATCATCCAAAATTAAAGGTAAATTCAGAATTTAATTTGATAGGTTCGATTCTTATATTTTTACTACTGAAATTCCCAATCAGAAATAAGAAAGAAAAAGGGAATAACAATATTATAAGTTTCAGCTTTACCATGTTGAAAAAATGAATATTATTTCCTCAAAAAAATCTTTACCATGTTGAAAACGAATATTATTTCCTCAAAAAACCAAACTGACATGATCTATTTCAAAAAAAATCAGAGTCACATGCTTAGGCTATTAGCCATAAATTACGCAATCAATAAAGTCACATCATATCCTAGCAGTGAATAATTGAAGGAATCATATAGGATCCATCACTAGCAGTTTGAATTATTCATCATGATTTCACCATTCTCAACTTGCTGACATATACTATAGTTTTTCCATCCAAATTGATATAGATCTACCCATGTGAGTACTCTATGACCCTAGTAACCTAAACATTATATATACAGTTAATTAATCATGCCCAGAAAAAAGAATGGACTTTAACATTTTGTGCACTAACAACAAATGCGAATTCAAAATTTTAACAGTAATCTCAAGTACTGATAACTGAGTTCAAAATCTACTATTTATTCATATTTTTTGGCTCTCTTAATACACATACGAAGTTTAAATCAAAATACTTAGTGTAGCCGAATCCATATACACTATACATTCGACCTTGATTGATAGTATAAAGACTTTCATTAAGTGAATTTTAGAAGTTTGACCTACCAAACTATTAATTTTCTTTTTTAGGCCTCTCCTACCCTCCCTACAATTTTTTTCCTTGAAACTATGGTTCATAGTTTATTATCAGGCAAAGTTAGACTTCTTCTTCTTCTGTGTTTTTTGTCATCATGTGAATATATCACAGTACAAAGTACTAAATTTCAGTACTATATATTCTTCAAGTGTCTAGTAATGTCAAAATGATGATATACTCGTAGATGTAGTAGTTACTAGTCATTCTAAGTGCTCCATTATTAGGTAGACTGCGTCAAAAAGCATGTTGGCACTTTCTACGTAAATTTATGAATTAAAACTAAAGCATGCATGTGAAACCTCCATTATATGAAGGTAAAGAATGGCACATGCAAGCCTAAGGAAAAAGAGAAACAGAAAACGACTTTTTTTTTTCCATCCAGGATTCGAGGTAACGATTCAAGTTCATAGCACGTATTGTTTGCTTTGCTTAATAGATCTTACAGAATTGTTTTTGGGGTTACGCCATCATCGAGCCCAAGAACGCGTATAACATATTAACTTGTATGTCTTATAAAGCTCTTCATCGCTTTCCTTTCCAATTTAGTTGCGGGATTCGCCATAAGGTTTTATATGCACTCCTTCAGAGCGTTACCAGCCTAAAAGCTTGTCAATCCTTCTCTTGACCCGCCCTCTCTCATGAACGTCACATAGTATGATATAAGCGTTAAGGCCCGACTAATCCAAATTCGCACCGTATAAGGCTCATTAAAATAAGAAGTACTTCTTACCTCGATTTTTTCATATTCGAGGTGCAGACCGGAAAAAGCACTTGATCGTTTTTCAGATTAAAGTTTCCCTTGTTAGTGCAAACCTTCATTTCTAGGAACAACTCTTTTTAAGGAAATGAATATGTCGTTTGATCTACTTTGGAAAATTCAACCTAATCCCCTTTTGACTTCGAAAATAATATTTTTGTATTTGTAGAGTACACTGATGCTATAAATAAATGATGAAGTCTACAGATTTCATTGATGTGCTCCCAACTGTTCTTGTTTAGGAAGAAAACAAAATCAATTAAAACAAGTCTTCAAAAAACAAATTTTTAAAAAATGGTCAAGAACCAAATCCAAACACCAAGAAAGATTAAAATTTATTGATTAGGATTTAAAATAAATATATCTAAATGATGACACAATTTTCACTTGGGACCAAAAGTAATATACGAAAAGATATAAGAGGGAAAATGAATGAGCCTAACTCAATCTTAAAAATTAACTCATAATTAGGCGATGGTAGTCCAAAATAATATAAGGATCCTCATTTCCTCAAACAATGGTGGACGTCCTTTACCACTTACATGCTCAAAGTTTAACATCTAAAGTGTGAACAATATATCATCGAGACCAAAGATAAGGCAAATCAAGAATATGGATATCAAGAAAATGGATATTGAGCCTAATTCAACCTCAAAATTAGCCCAAGACCATGTAGTGAGACAACAACTCATTCCTCTTGCATAGTAACAAAATAATGAAGATTAGAACCGGACCAGGGTGGAAAATCCTAACCAAGATATGTGCTGAAATAAGTAGAACCAGAATTTTCGCAAACACATTTAAAATATAAAGAAGTAAACACACGAACAAATCGCAAAAATTCAATATTTACTATTGATATATAAAAAATAAATATTTAAAACGGGATTCGAATGAACTCCTTGCACCCTAACTCCACCCTTAAAGAGTCCCACTCCTTGGACCAATTTTTGATTGATACATTCAGGATATTGGGCTGGGCCTTGGAAGAGATAGTGCCAGTGGTGTTGGATTGTAGGGTCCAAACCTTACAAACCCAACTAAACAAACCAAGGAATAAGTCTACACAATTTGACGTAAGGACGAGAAGTAGAGCCGTACGTAGGCCCAATCCAACAATTATTTTAAGAAAAGGCCCAACCACATAATCCTTGCGGCCTCAGGGCGGATGCAGCTTGCCTGTTGCCGGATCCATTTGAACTCAGTATTATTGATGTTGAACATAAATTTATATGTAAAATTTTACAAAAAATATAACAAATAGTAAATATGGACTCGTAACTTTAAATATAATGAGTTCAATGTTAAGAACCTTAAAGATTGTACGCATAGGGATCGTTTGGTCAACCAAACGCAAAATAAATATTACTCCAAACTTAATCTTGGATATTCCACCTTATCCTATCAAATTTGGGATTAGGTGGATAAGTTAGTCCAAAGATTATAATTCTAGAATTATAATCCTCATATAATTTAATCCGTAAACCAGACGACCGTATATAGTTTAAATTCTGAATCCACTCTACGTTATTGCCAATGTCGTGTCACGTGATTATCTACCTACATACCACGTGGAACAGTAGTAGACTGTTGAAGAATCAACTTTGGACTGAGTTGCATGGAATTGGTTCTTCTGGGCCCCAAATGATGCATATTGTATCCAATGGTCTTCTTGCAAATAGGGCCAAGCCTAACTAGTATGATAAGTACCAAACAAATTGCTGAAATTTCATTCTCCCAACTCAAAAAGTCGCATTTCCAAGGAAACAAAATAGTCAAGTAAGAACCAAGGACTGTTAAAAAGGTGAGGTGGAATTGATAAGATCACTTCATTGTTAATAAAAAGTATTAGGTTTTAATTTTGAGAATGGAAAAACTGCTGGTATGAGACGTTTTCTTGTTTAAGAGCTTTACACGTCACGAATCTGAATTAGTTGAATTTCATATATCAAATGGTATACCCAAAAAAGGTAAAACGAAGAAGTCACCATTTGAATCGTGAGATCATAAATTTGAATTCTATTGGACCCTTTATCATTGTTTTCCAACTCTTGTTAAACATATAAATATAAATGAAGTCAAAATTTTCACATGCTTTTTTTTAGAAAAAGTCATAAATTCAGGGCAATAAAGATCGGGAATATGAATTATGGTTGATGATTGTGGTACATATGTATGTTTCTTTTGCCCCAGATGAAATAGTTCCATGATTTAGAAATCAATTTGTCTAAACTAAGATCCATTCTTCTATATGACACAACTTTTTTTCTTTTAAGACGACTAAATTAAACTATTTTCGAAAGCTAGAAATATTTTATTCTGAATTTAAACATAAAAAACTTCAGAGTTATAAAATCAATCAATGACACCATCGATACGATTTCTCATATTAGATGGTCTAAGAGGGTGTTTGGATTGGTTTTTTAAAAGTAAATTTTAAAAGTTTAAAAAACTTTTGACTTATTTTTTGTAGTTCTTTTAAGGAATAAAAAAGCTAGAAAAGACTTAAAAACTAAGACTCCAAACACCCTTTAACTTATAATTGGCAATCATTTTAAATAAAATCTCAATGTTCCTCTAGTGTGTCATATTTTTGAAGGACCACAATATCTGAAAAGTATGGGGTCTTTTGTAAATAATTTTTATCTTTGTCAAACACTACAAAAACTAGAAAAGACTTAAAAGCAAATACGCACTTAAAATAGGACAATCCAAACACCCTCTAAATTGGTACTGTAAAAATGGTGAAACATATAATTGGCCATCATTTTCAAATAAAATCTCAATGTTCCTCTAGTGTGTCATAGATTTCATGAAGGACCACAATATCTGAGGGGAAATCTATGAATGGGGTCTAATTTGTACCAATAATTGCCACGTTGGTATAATATTCCAAACAGTATACTTAAGTTCATAAAAAGGCCCCTCAGCTACCACCCAAACCACATGCATGATACTTTCTAATTGCCACGTTGGTATAATATTCTACATGCATGATACTTTCTAATTCCAATGTCTATGGGCCTCAATGTCTAAGTCATTATGTCTTTCAATTTTCCAGAAGTTTTCACCGGTCCTCCCTTTGTAGTAGATAATTATCTGATAAACGATCCTCTTTTTTCTTTCTCTCACAACTAAGGTTTTTTGACTATATATGAGTGAGACTAGTATAATATTTTGTACTATGGAATAAGGTTGAATGTATAATTATAAATATACTCCATAGTCAATGCACTAAACCTGAGTCTTCCTTTAATTATTGAACTTGTTAGTGTAATTTTTTTTACATTTTATATTTTTAACAGGTTATACTAAATTATTTGTTATATATTTGGATTAGTAAATTAGGATAATCATAAACAATTTAATATATTGTAGGCAGATAAAATCTTTGACAACGTGTTCGGGATGAACCTAATATGTTCGATACAGAACACACAGCTATATGTGTGTGTATGTTTGAAAATTCATCAAAATTTCAACGAATTTTTGAACCCATATAATCTTAAAAATAAGTTTGATATTACAAATTTCAAATTTTGAATTTATCTCTAATCATAGATCATCTTTTGTGCGGATTCCTAGTTATTGCCACTCATTTTTTTTTTTTTTTTCTCTTCGCAATCTCTCCTTAAGTTTAAAAAAAAATGTCTCTTTGTAGCAAAGTTAGGCTTATTCGGGCGAAGGTACGGGAAGGTTTTTTGTCCAAAATTGGCTTACGACCACCCTCTCTAAAAAAGAAAAAGAAAAAAAAATTCACTTTGCCTTCACTATAGGCAAAACTCTACGTATGTGAGTATGTGTTATTGTGGTTGTTGTAAGTTTAAAACATTGCTATACATTTTATTATGTTACATTTTTTAGCGATAAAAAAATTATAATGACAAAAAGTAAAGACTAAACTCTAACATCCCTTTGAATTCAGCATTTTGATGTAACTAAATTTATGTGTAATGTTTTACAAAAATTATAGGTTTTAAAGGATCAAAGTAGATTAAAAACAAGTATCAGCACTAACGATAATGTTATTTTATGCGTATGTCAAAATTTCTTCTTCAAAAGAAAAAGGCTCAACCATGCCACTTGCAGTATTTGACTGTCGAAGAATCATGTGTCAATTCTTCTCTGGGCCCCAAATGATGCGCATTCGGCCAAGTGCCCAATGGCTCGTTTGCAAATAGGGCCACTAGTGCACTAGAAAGGCCTAGCTAGTATGACAAGTACCAAATAAATTGTTGAAATTTCCCAACTCAAAAAGCCACATTTCTTAGGAATCAAATACTGTACTTAGTAAACTAAGAACCAGGGACAGTTAAAAAGATGCAGTGGAATTGATGAGATCCCTTCATTGTTAATAAAAGTTTCAGGTTCTAGTTTCGAGAATAAAAAATTATTGGTATAGGATATCTTCCCGGGCAATTCGCAGCAATGCCCCTTATTCGGGGTGGTCTTTTATTTTTGTCCCTCAAATTTAATTTTTTGAAGGACAATCCTCGCTAAAAAAAATGTATCTTCCTTTTAAAAAGTTCTACACGACACGAATTATGAATTATGATCGATGGTTGTGGTACATATGTATGTTTCTTTTGCCCCAAAATGATATAGTTCCATAATTTAGAAATCAATATGTTTCTTTTGCCCCAAATGATACAGTTCCATCATTTAGAAATCTATATAACATAACTTGTTTTTTCTTTTAAGACTAAATTAATGGACTATTTTAGAACGCTAGAATTATTTTATTCTGAATTAAAACATAAGAAACTTCATATGACATTATCGATACGATTTGTCATATCAGATGGTCTAAATTGGTACTATAAAAATGGTGAAACATATAATTGGCAATCATTTTCAAATAAAATCTCAATGCTCCTCTAGCGTGTGTCATAGATTTCATAAAGGACCACAATATCTGAGGGGAAATCTATGAATGGGGTCTAACTTATCCAATAATTGCCACGTTGGTATAATATTCCAAACAATTATACTTTAAAGTGCATGGTCAAAATTATACCGGGACTATAATCCCGGGACTAATTTATCCTATATCTTGGGACTATTTTATACCATCTAGGAGATGGTATAAAATAATCCAGATAAAGTGGTATAAGAAGGTATATCAGAACATATACCATGGGATGCATTTTATACTTTTTTTGGTACAAATATAAATTTATTCCAAGATAAATTTATACCTTCTATCAAATATGATACAAAAATTAGTGCTGAGATATCCCAGCTTATACCTTCTACCAAACGACCCCTAAGTTCATAAAAACCCACACCACATGCATTACGCTTTCTAATTCCAATTAATAGAGCCCACCGGGAAATGTCTATGGACCTGGGCCTCAATGTCTAAGTCATTATGTCTTTCAATTTTCCAGAAATTTTCACTCGTCATCCCTTTGTATTGTAGTAGATAATTATCGAATAAACGATCCTCTTTTCTCTCTCACACAACTAAGGACTATTTTAGACTATAGTCTAAGGTTCACTTTTGAGCAAATTAAGTAGGCGTTTGGCCATAGAAATCAAAAATAATTTCACTTTATTTGAAATTTTTAAAATTGGAGTTGTGTTTGGCCATAGTTTCTGCAAATAATATTTGGCTGTTGAAATGTATTTTTCATAAAAAACATGAAATATGATTTATACCCTTTAATTTCTAAAAACTAGCAAAATCACCCAAAGCAATTAATAAACATAACCAGTGCGAGAAATATAGCAATTATACTTGAGATTAGCTTATGGATTGCTCAAAACTGATGGTTTCTTTCCATCAAAAGGCTGTAACTGGGAGGCTTACTGGTGTACAGAAAAAATATAGCATCTCTAAATATGGTTTTGTTGCAAAATTCCTTGCTTCTTTTGTTTTAGAGGCTTTTTAGCACATGATGTTCAATGTTGTCAGAGCGGAGAGCAACTGAGCAACATAAGTTGCCTCTGACTAGTGAAAAACAGTTGTATGAACTTTTAGGGTAAAAATTGAGCAACAAAAACTTTCGGGGTAAAAATTGAAAACAAAAAGACAAAAGTAAAGGTCCAAAACAGAAAATGAAAAAAGTGAAAAACAAGGTTTTGGTTGTTTTTCAAATTCCAAATACAACTTGAATTCCAAATACAACAACACCATAAAGTGAAAAAAGTGAAAAAGTATTCCAAAAAAAGTGAATAATTCTCACGGCCAAATGGGTCCTAAATTTTTATGAGATAACGTCAGACTACGGTCTAAAATTTTGAAAGTTTACAAACGTTAGACCAGTAGTCTAATATTTTGTTTTTTTATGTTGAGAAGTATAGCAAGCAAGCACTAGACTTGAGTCTAACATTATCTGGAAGGTAATTTTTAAAAGGTTATGTCTACAGGACTTTTAAAATAAGGATAAAATCTAAATGAAAGCCTAAAAAGGGACTTTTGTGTAAATCAACCTTTTTTGAAAACATGAACAATTTAGTCTGATACGCTATTCATCTCACTTTAGTTATTGCCAATTTTTTTTTCTTTCTCTCCTTATGTTTAAAACATAATGTTTGTGTTTCTCTCTAACCCAGAAAGGTATGGGATGGTTTGCTTACAATCACCCACTCCAGATTTCACTTGTGTCAGATTATACTGAGTATGTGAGTATGTGTTGTTGTTGTTTTAAGTTTAAAACATAATGCTATACGTTTTATTATGCTACATTTCGATATTTATAAGGTGACTAAACTCTAACATCCCTATTTTGCATGTAACTACGTGGTTTTTCATAGGTTTTAAAGGATCAACGTAGATTAAAAACAAGTATCAGTACTAAGGATAATGTCAAAATTTGTTCTTCAAAAGAAAAAGGCCCAACCATGCCCTTGCATGTTTTGAATTATGTGTCAATTCTTCTCGAAAGTATTCCTGCATGTTCAAATCTTTCTCCATATCTAGAATGAATGCATATATTCCAATTAGTATAACAAAAGGTTTTTTGACCATATATGAGTGAAGGTAGCATGACAATATAAAAATATAAATTAGGAAAGAAAACGCCAAAAATACTATGGAATAAGTGGTCTTCTCGAATGTATAAAGTTAAATGTATACTCCATGGTCAATGCATGGGCTCTAATGCCGAGTATTCCTTTAATTATGGAACTTGTTAGTGTAATTTCTTCTACATAATGTTGTATTTTAACAGGTTATACTAGATTATTTGTTATATATTTGGATTAGTACATTGGGATAATCATAAACAATGTACTCCATGTTAAATATTTGCAGGCAGGGGCACTGGATACAACTCGTTGACAACGTGTTCATCCAAACCAAATATATTCGATACAGAACACACATATATATGTGTGTGTGTGAAAATTCATCAAAATTTCAACGAAGACTAAGTTTGAACCCATAGAATCTTAAAAATAATTTTGATATTACAAACTTCAAATTTTGAATTCGTCTTAAATCATAAATCATCTTAATGGTGTAAAAAGATTGTACTAGACTATATACCAACACATACAGAAGTTAAACTCAATATAAAAATATTATTAAGGAGAATGCCCCCCAAAAGATATATGAATGACTCGTCTTCTCGAACGGATAAAGCTAAATATGTACTATTCCATGGTCAATGTATGGGTTGTAATGCTATAATATATTATACATTACTTTTGTGGTTTTACGCAACAAATCACGCCATCAACTTTTCAAATTGACACACCAACACACACATTAAAGCAAAATTAACTAAGTCAAAGCCACCTCATTCATTTATAATTAATTTCCAATTAAACTGTTTTCTATATTATCAATCACTATCACATAGTCATATTTTATACACAAACTTTTTGCGTCGGTGTGTGGTGTGCTTCGGGAGGTGGTTGTTTGTTTAGCGGGTTATCAACAAAAGTCAAATTAGCGTTTAATATTTGTCAAAAGGCAATTGAATTATATTGAGAGAACTGGTTTCAACAAGTTTTATATTTTGGGTCACTATATATGGTGTTACGAGATTTGATATATGATAAATGATCATACAATGTTAATTCGTAGTCGAAATAGTCGGTATTTAATGTGCGAACAAAGTTGTACATTAGTAGCTAATGAGAAAAACAAACCTACATGTAAGGTGAAAGGAAATTCTTAATTGTGTGAGGTCATTTGAGGAGAATTCTATTGTGCTTCGCCCAAAACGGATAATATCACAACATGTTAAAAGTATTTTCGGAGTTGTTTAACCCAACCACTGATATCAAAGTCAATATTTTGGCGAGAAGAGTATGTAAATGGTAAAGTTATTGCGTGAGGTTTGACTTGGTGTCTTTGCCTGTCTATAGGCCGTTTACTACCTTTACTTTCTTAACTTTGGAGATACATACACGCACACAACAACAAAAAAAGTCAGTGGACTTTGGTGGTCATATAAATGCTCCGTTGATTTACATGTGTGGCACGCAATTAATCTTCAGATAAGCACATGAAGTGATGGGTCATGTGTAACTCAAGATAGAAATAGTTGGGTGTACGAACAAAAATCTCACATTGACAACTGCAAAGTAAAAGAAACTACATATTAATTTTACTCTAAACTCTTAAGGGTATCATCATGTTTAGAATATTTTCTGGATTGTTTTAACCCAACAAATCAAAATTATGTGAATTTTACAATAATACGCTATAATAGAAACTGGTGGCATTGCCCCTGCCATTGGATATGTACCTTACTTCATCATGCCATTCTCACAAGTGATAATTGTTGGCAAAACCTTTCTCTCTCTCCCTCTTGGTTAAAATTTAGAATAAATCAGTGACCCTTGATACATAGAGTAGCTGAATATACTATGGAAACGTGACAAGCGAAAGGCCATAATGCATTATTTTGACGTATTAGAGGCCCCAATTTTAGTTTTTTGTACTCTGGAATTTTCTTATAAGGCATGCCGACCTTTAATTAACAATCAACAATATAAAAAGTGTACGAAGTATTGCGCATTTATACCGGCCAGGGTCTATGTAAAGGGCGTACTCAAAGGGCCTATCTTGACACAAGCATCAGTAGCCGATTTCATTGCTCAAACTTGTGACCTAATATAGCTCACATTATCGTTGCTCCATTACTCCTGTCAAAAAAATAAAAGAAAAGAAAACAAATAAGAAACAAAATGATGGATGGAATGGAAGATGACATTGCTGTTACAGGTCCTTAATTAATTTTATTGTTACTAGTAGGATTACTGTTAAGCTAATTTTCACTACTTTGAATTTCATTTGACTAGATATATCTTTCCTGGAGACAATCAGATATATAGATGTTCAAAGAATCAAGAATAGTCATCTTTTTAGAGAAAGTCATCAAATGTTGGACATGTTAAAATTATTATTTGATTGTTGATATTGTTCAATTTACAATTTTTGTATGCCTAGCAAGTTCTGAAATATTTATTCTTATTAGGAGGAAAACTTCACAGACATTCCCAGTCAGAGTTTTAAAAAGCACTTAAAGAAGAAATAACTTCCATCTTGAGTATAATAATTTAGAATTAATGTACCTATTCTGTAGACCCTTTTTTTAAAAAAAAAAAAAATCTTTTACAACTAAGACTTCACGTCTTTATAGAAAACTTAATGAATACGTTGATGTCAATTATTATACAAATTCATTTCAATTACCACTATACAAATGTGCTATGATCCATTTTATTTATTTTTTATAAAGTAGGTAGGAACTAGGAAGAGGCATATCCTACCAAACATATTTAATCATTAACATTATATAATTATGATATTTTTCATATATATGACTTTTAAAAATGTGAATTTTACTTTAAGAAATGTAAGGAACCAACGGATCAACTCACACTAACAATTAAGTAATTTCTTCCTTTGTATAGTCGTAAAAACACTTTCTCTGTTTTATGTTAATATGCTAAGTTGTTAACCTATTTGACTGAAAATATAGTTTAAGAAAAGAATCTAAAAATTTATAGTCTTAAATAAATCGTAACGACAGTGAAAAAACCTAAAAATTTATAGTCTTAAATAAATCGTAACATTTTTGTGACAGTGAATCATGACATTAACAATTTATGAGATTAAATATAAGAAAGTACTTTTTTTTTCAAGAACAAACTAAAAATAAAAGAATGCCATTTCATTATTCGTTATTTTCAGGTCTTTTCGTTGCATTCATTGGATAAACAAAGTGAGTAATAGTTTATCCCTTTTATAAGGGTGTAAGGGGATTCATTTAGTCAGAAAATTATACTGTATATATAAGGTCGGAATTATAATTATTTATACCTATATATCGTAAAATGTTGAATCTCCTTAATTTTTCGTATATTACTTTTCATAATTTTAACTTTTTTCAATAAAAATTCCGATTCCGTCACAAACTTTTTACTCTCTCTGTCTCAATTTATGTGATACATTTTTTGTTAATCTGTCCCAATAAGAATGATTCAATTCTATATTTAAAAATAGTTTAATTTCAAACTTCACAATTTACCCTTTATGAATTGATTTACAACCACACAAATATATCTATGACTTTTTGCAGACCACGTATTTTAAAAATCTTCCTTTCTTTCTTAAATCTCGTGCCTTGTCAAACCATACGTACATATCGTAAATGTTGAATCTCTTTAACTTCTTCGTATATTCTATTTTTTAAGTATGAAAATCGTGACTCCGCCGCAAACTTTTTATAATTATACAAATAACATCATTTTATTTTATTTTTTTGAACGGTGCCATAATTCTTGTTAACAGACATGACACGATTCGTTACAACCGTTAATTGGACGGACGCAACAACGTGAGGGTAAAACCGTCCATATGAATATTAATAGTTGAAAGTGAAAGCCAGAAACCAAGAAAATATAGCAACTCTTACCTTACACTTTCAAACATACCCCATTTTTCTTTGAAATTTTCAATTTATTTGACTTCATATTATTGAGATCATTTCCAATTTTTTGTGGGGTTTTGTCTTTTTTTTTTTTTTTTTTTTTTAAATATATTTTATTTGGATTTTTTTGACTTGAGTCCACTTTATTCTCAGTCTTCAATTCTGTCCTGTAGATACTAAAGATCATCTTTTTTTGGTGAAATAATTCCATGGTAATTAAGGTAAGCAAAATATTTTTTCTTTTTTAGCATGGATATGTTTTGTTTTATATTGATTAGGTACAAGTTATGTTCTTGCTGGTAATTTGATTAATATTACTGTATTTTTGTTGTTGTAACTTGGTTACTTATTTACCCTTTTGAAAGATCTGTTTTTTTTTTCTTCTTGTTGTGGGTGTTACATATTTTATGTTTTGTCACAATTCTTGATCATATGGGAAATTTAGACTCTAAAGCTTTCTCCTTTTGTTGCTAAAGATCAATTTTTTTTTAATTTTTTTTTTGTGAAATAATTTCTGCTGTTCTTTCATAATTCCATGGTAATTAAGGTAAGCAAATTTTTTTTTCTTTTTTGCTCTGAATTTGTAGTAAGCATGTTTATGATAGTTTTATGTTGACTAGGTACAACTTATCCTCTTGCTGGTAATTTGATTACTGTATTCTGATTTTTTTTTTTTTTTTGTGAAATAATATCTGGGGTTCCTTGATTAATTCCATGGTACTTAAGGTAAGCAAAGTAGTTTATTTTTTCAATATTATTATCTGAATTAGAAGTATAAGCAGGTTTATGTTAGTTATCTGTTGACCTGATTGCTTAATTACCCTTTTGAAAGATCTATTTTTTTTCGTGGTTGTAGGTTTGGTATTATCTCTTTGTCATAATTAGGGAATTTTGTGCTATATTCTTGATCATATAGGAATTTTGGACTTCAAAGATTTCTCCTTTTTTTTTTTTTTTTTTTTTTTTTTTTTTCGGTTTATGGGGGATTTCTTTTGGGATTAGTTTTGGGAAGTGATTACCCTTTTGAAAGATCTGTTTTTTATTCTTTCATGGTTGTTGGTTTAGTATTATCTCTTTATCATAATTGGGGAACTTTTTAGGCTAAATTCTTGATCATATATGGGAATTTTAGACTCTAAAGCTTTCTCCTTTGTGTTGTTTATGGAGATTTCGTTTTGGTTGGTGGTGTGAATTGAAGAATTGGGTTGGTTTTTTAGTGATCTTTCCTGTTTGATTGACAATTTTTAAAATGTATTTCTTTTGAAGTCTGCTTCTAATTTAATTTTCTGTTCTTTGAAGGAGTAGTTTGAGTGTTGAATTCGAAGAATGATGGGAACTTACAGTGAGACTGAAGAAGATAGTTTCTTTGATATACGTGACGAGACCGGTTCTCTCTCTGATTTGGGTTCGGATTGCTCTGATGGTTGTACTACTCGTAATGAGATTTCTGAACGTGCTTTGGGATATGAATTTTGGACTCAGGATCCTGAAAGCGTCGATGAACGCCGCCATAGATTCTTGAAATGGATCGGTTTGAACTCAGATTGTGAAAGCGAGACGAATGCTGATAGAATTAGGGATGGCAATGAGGCTGAGCTGGCGAATTCTGATTCCGAAATCAATTTTTTCTCCGGTCGATCTTCCGAATCTTTCGAGCCAAATGAAGCTCTGGAATTGGAGGGGGATGCTGAAGAGGATCATCCAACATATGGGAGAATTAGGAACCTGGACAATGGATCGGAGTTTGTTGCGGATGAAGTAGGCAAGGATGGCATGCTTAGCCGACTACGTGAAGTAGGTACAAACAGGATATTCACTATTGAAGAGTTTACGAGAAATCTCGGCTCATCGGCTTTGGTTCAACAGTTGCTGCATAGAGATTTTAAGGGATTTAGTATGGTTGATACAAAGTCGAAAGTGAGAAGTTTGCTTCAAAAACTCACTGTTTCCACCCGACATAAAGTGTGGTCAAAGGGACTCGAATCAACTCAAAGAGTTCGGGTCAACACCAGTAAGAAGGAGTCGAAAGAACTGTCCTCGCTTTACACAGGCCAAGAGTTTCTAGCTCATGAAGGCTCCATCATAACGATGAAGTTCAGTCCTTGTGGCCAATACTTGGCAAGTGCTGGCAAAGATGGCACCGTGCGGATTTGGAGAGTAATTGAAGATGAGATATCTAAAAACTTCAATGTTCAGGATATTGACCCTTCTTGTCTATACTTCTCACTGAACCATTTGTCCAAATTAGCTTCTCTCAATGACAATAGAGAGAAGACCAACGGGATGAAAATGATGAGAAAATCATCAGAATCAACTTGTGTTGTCCTCCCGCCAAAGTTATTCCGGATAACGGAGAAACCAGTGCACGAGTTCCGTGGGCATACGGGTGAAGTCTTGGCAATTTCATGGTCCAAAAATGGGGTCAGTATATTAATATCTCACTACTAGCATTTTTGGGTCCCTCAATTTTTGGTAAATTCTGATTTTGGTCCATATGATATACGACTCAACACATCTAACCTCAATTAATTAATATGTGTGTTTTGGTCCCTTTTGTGTAGGAAATATGTTTTATTTGGACTATTAATATAGAGTAACAGACTAACAGTACAAGTTTAACATAATACATGGATAATTAAATGGTGGAAATTCATAGGCAAAGGGATCAAATGTGCACATTTCAAGTAATTGAAGGTTAAATGTGCTTAGTTAGATATCACAAGGACTAAAATTAAAATTTACCACTAACTGGGGGACCAAAAGTGTTATTAACCCAATATATTTTATGGCGTCATAAAAACATCATCCAACATGACTAAGTTGTAATATTCATGTACGGACATCATTTGCTGCAGTATCTGCTGTCATCTTCTGTTGATAAAACAGCTCGTCTTTGGCAAGTTGGACATGATAAATGCCTTGGTGTCTATTCGCATAATAATTATGGTGAGCCCATTTCTGCACTTTTTGCTCTTCTTGCAAGAACTACTTTTCTAAACTTTGAACTGGACGCTCATCTCATACTTGGATGCAGTGACTTGTGTCGAATTCAATCCCATGGATGATAATTATTTCATTAGTGGCTCAATAGATGGGAAAATACGTCTCTGGGAGGTGCATGGTTCTCGAGTGGTTGATTGGACTGATGTAAAGGAAATAGTGACTGCTGTTTGTTATTGTCCTGATGGAAAGGTTTGATTGCCTATTTTTCCCCCTTATTAAAATTTAAAAGTGTTACTTAATTTTTGGAACTTACTTAAGTTTGTTGCTTGTGACTGATGCAGGGTGGCATTGTGGGATACATGGATGGCAGTTGCCGTTTTTATGATGTTGTAGGTACGGAAGCTTGTCTTTTCTTGATCCTTTTTCTGGTTCTTTCATTTTGTCACTGTTTTGCAGATAAATGCTCTCAATTTGCTGGGAACTGATTTTATCCTGTGACTTAATTTGCTGGAGTAGGTTGTCATTATAGAGAAACATATAATTCGAAACTTCTAACCGCACTTTGCAAGTTATGATTTCCATATAATACTCATCGAGAGTTCATTGGCGTGCCCAAGAAGTAAAGAAAGGAAGTTAAGTGTATGTCTTCGGAGAAGGTTGGCAAGCCTTCCATGACATATTGTCACAATAACCACCGTAATGGTACTATAAAATTCCATTTCTTGCGGTAGTGGGAGGCAGCAGGTACCTCTATGGAATTAGGCGAGGTGCGCGCAAGTTGGCCCGAACACCACGGTTATAAAAGAAATCCATTTTGGGAGTGATATTGCCGCAAGAGAGGAAGGGAAAACATTAGTAAAAAAAGTGAATGCCTCAGCGGGATGAGAAGCTGCAATTTTTTTGGGGTTTGGGTGGGTGGGTGGGTGGGGGGGGGGGTGGCAGTTGTGTTTGCCATCTGCTTTGAGTTGGAGTTGCCTTCAAGAACTTTTATATTTAACATAACAACAACATACCCAGTGTAGTCCCACAAGTGGGGTCTGGGAAGGGTGAGATGTACGTAGACCTTACCCCTACCTTTGTGGGTTGTTTCCGGTAGGCCCCTGGAAAACTGCTTGAGATGTCAGTTGTTTAAGTGTAGCTTACCCGTTCTACAATCTGAGATATATTGTTTTTCTTTGTCTAAGGGGTGTAGTACTACACACCAAAGGATTCACGCCCTCCAGCCCCCCTTCCCCTCAATGCTACTCATGGTTTGCCAAAAGATTCTTGTGTTGGACTTTTCTGTCGGATATGTGGTGACAAAGTAATGGACTATCATTTCTTTGTTGTAGGTAATCGTTTGCAGATGGGCCTCCAGGTATATCTGCAAGGAAAAAAGAAGCTTACTAACAAGAGAGTAACTGGATTTCAGGTAACCATTTGTGTTTCTTTTCCTTACTTTTTCACAAGAACGGTTTCAGGTTTCTTGTACTGATTTTTATGCGCTTGAGAACTGACATAGACTTTCATCATGCAGTACTGCCCAGACGACTCGAGCAAAGTCATGGTTACTTCTGCTGATTCGCAAGTTAGAATACTTCGCGGATCCAACATCATCAGTAAATTCAAAGGTGTGTTGGTTGCGTACCCTCTTACACCCCCCCTCCCCACCCCCACCACACACACAAAAACCCAAAACCAAGTTCTTGTTTTCATCAAGCTTTAGACTAGATTTTTTAAGCGAGAGCTTTCTGATAAGATGTTTTCAGCTACGTCGCTCGGACTCTTCAAAAGCTGCCTCACTGTGTTGGATCCTCCAAATATGTACTATTTTTGGAGGATCTGACACGCATCCAGCATCATTTTTGAAGAGTCCGTGGAGAAAATGACAAAAATAGTCACTTATGTTTGAGGTTAGGTTCAAAATAGTCCCTTAAGTATGTACTTAACTGTTGTAGTCCTTTAAGTTTGCCAAAAGTTAACACTTTCAATCTCCATATAGCGCTCTGCCTGTTAGTCCTTTAAGTTTGCCAAAAGTTAACACTTTCAATCTCCATATAGCGCTCTGCCTGTTAGATTTAACGGGAACTATGAAAAAAATAAAATAAGCGGGTACTCATATTTAGAGGTACAATTTTTGTAGTTTCTGCCATTTTTATTTTTTTTCTAGAGTTTGGTGCAACTTTTTTATGTGTAATTTCTGCTATTTTCGTATCTTTTTAGTATCTAGTGTAGTTTTTTGTGTTGCACACTTTAGGATTTGATGGGACTTTCTTGGTGTTTATAGTTAAATCTTTTTCTTTTTTTTTCACTGTTTCCGGCAAATCTAACCGACACAGTTCGCTAAAATATTATACAGAGACTAAAAGTGCATACTTAAGGGACTATTTTAAACCTATCCTCAAACTTAAAGGACCATTTTGTCGTTTTCTCGAGTTCGAGCAACATTGGTTTTGAGTTATTCCCTTTCTGATTTTGATACCAGGTAGATTTTCTGAAACTTTTTTCTGCTGCTTGTCCAGGAACTAAAAATTTGGGTAGCCAATGTCCTGCATCATTCACGTCGGATGGGAAACACATCCTCGCAGTCACTGAGGATTCAAATGTATATATCTGGAACTATAGTAACGAGGACGGAACAACTACTAGCCAAGCAAAGAAAGTCCAGTCATCCGAGAATTTCTTCTCCCGAAATGCATCAGTTGCATTACCTTGGTATGGCTTTAAAACCAATCCAGGGACGACACTACCAGGAAGTGTTTTACCGAACGGGGATGTCAACGAGAACTCGCTCCCATCAAAGACTTCATCTTTACAAGATTGTTTCTCCTTGGGACGCGCGTCTTTCTTAGATTCTCTATTAAAGGTGGGCTCCGCGACGTGGCCGGAGGAAAAATTGCCCGATTCAAGTCCTCCTGCAACTGTGTCCCCTTCTATATGTAAATCCGAATACAAGATCTTGAAGAGCGCTTGGCAAAACGCATTGAGCTCAAGTCATTTGTGGGGTCTCGTGGTTGTCACTGCGGGATTGGATGGTTGCATTAGAACATTCCTCAACCACGGGTTGCCACTTCGTTTCTGAGATTCTTGTCCCGGGACTCGAATTCTGCTGCAGGCAAAAGCCTGTGATTTTCCATTTCGTTGCTTGTAATTTTTTATCAATTCTTGGTGCTGTCACCAAAATTTGTTTTAACAAAAGAAAATATTATATTCTATAGGTTATATTAGATTTCTTTGTGCCTAGGGCATGCTAGTCTATATATATGTACGATCTAGCCAAATTTATCTTAGTAGCTGGATCTACAAAGTTGTCATTATTACAGTATTCATATATATATGAAAGTCATAGTACATACATTATTATTCATTTGTTCAATGGCAAAAGACATAAATTGATCCCTAAACTTGTCCCCAAAAGTCATTTTCACACTTAAACTATGCAGACGACCTACTACACACCTGAACATTTCAAAAGTGAATTTATTTACCCCCTGCAAACTGATGACCACTTGCACAATGGAAAGTGTAATACACTCTCCCGCCACGTCAGCACCACGTCAGCGCCAAATCAGATTTCTTTTAAATTTTAAATTTTAAATTATTTTTCTTTTCTTTTAGTTAATTTATTTTTCCTTTATTGTAAAATATAAATAACCCCTCACACACACCCCCCCCCCCCACCCTTCTTCTTCTTCATCTTCTCCATCACTAACCCCTCAACCACTACCCCATCACTAACATCACCCAAATCTCTTTTAAACGTCCATTTGAAGGGCAGTTCGTGCAATTTCAATTTCTCCAGTCCATTTGAAGGGCAGTTCATGCAATTTCTTCATTGTTTAATAACAATGAAGAAAATTTCTCCAGTCCATTTAAAGGGCAGTTCGTGCAATTTTTTCATTGTTTAAGAACAGTGAAGAAAAATTATCCAGTCCATTTGAAGGACTGTTCGTGCAATTTCTTCATTGTTTAACAACAATGAAGAAAAATTATCCAATCCATTTGAAGGGCAGTTCGTGCAATTTCTTCGTTGTTATTAAAAGTCCATTTGAAGGGCAATTCGTGCAATTTCTTCATTGTAGTTACGTATTGTTTCTTAAACTTGGACGAATTTGAGTGTAAATGGGACGAATTTGTCGAGGAATTGGATGATTTGTTCCTCAATTTAGTTTTTCCGGTGGGGGTGGTGGTGGGCGTCGGGGCGGGGGTGGCTTGAAGGTGGAGGAGAAGAGGGAGTGGGGTAACGTGAAAGGCAGCAGTGACGGGGGGTGTGGAGGAAAAGAGGAAGATGAGGAAGAGGGGGGCGGGGGGACAGCAGTAACCAGGGGGGGGGGGGAGGCAGTGAGGGTGGGCATGGAAGAAGATGAAGATGAGAAAGAGGGGGGTCAGGGGGCGTAAAGGAGAAGAGAAGGGGTTGGGGTGTGTGGGGTTGGGGTTGGGGGTAGTAGTGGTGGAGGAATTATTTAAAAATCATTTTTATTTTAATTTTGACTTCACTTGCCTATTTTTGAATTATAATTTTTATTTTTGCCACATCAGCTTTCAAGGGGTAATAAATAGCACTTTAAAATATATTAGGTGTGTAATGGATCGTCTGTATAGTTTAAGCGTGAAAATGACTTTTGGGGATAAGTTTAAGGGTCAATTTATGTCTTTTCCCTTTGTTCAATTGAAGTCTTTTGAAGTTGAGCTGTAAAATTGTGGTACTTAAAAGTTAAAACAGTGCAATTTTGAAGCTTATTTCTTGAATAGGTGTAAATTCTATGCAGCGACTTCCGACTTTTATAATTTATAATTTATAATTGGGTTAAGGTCAAAAACACACCTCAAGTATCATTTTTTTTTTAGTTTCTTACCTGAACTATCAGATGTGAGACTTTCCTATCTAAATTATCACTAACTGGTTTGCAAAACACACTTTATTAAAAGGGAAAAACTGATAATTGATGTGTGTTTTGCAAACTAGTTGGTGATAGTTTAGGTAGGAAAAATAAACAACTGATAGTTGAGATGTGTTTTGCAAACTAATTGGTGTTTAGGTAGGAAACTCTCACACCTGATAATTCAGGTAGGAAACTTAAAAAAAATTGATACTTGAAGTGTGTCTTTAATCATGGGAAATCTACATGGTGTGGCAAACACTAGTAGGTAATTATATTTAGTAGCTACATTTTACTTTAATTACATCTCATAGCTAAATTTTGTATATCAATTACACAATGTAACTATTCTCCTCTTATTTCATTGTATCCGTGTTTTTCCCTCAACCCCCCCCCCCTCTCTCTCCTCCCTCAAGTCTCTCTCCTCTTTCACTCTCTCTTCTCCATCGGAACCATCGCCGTTCATCTTCTCCGGCGAAACCCGATGCTTTCTCTTCACCTTGCTACCAGCGACGCCGGAGCTCTGCTGTTATCACCGCCGGTGCATCCCCTCAGATCTGGTTGCTAGCAACGACGTCACTCAGATCTGGTTGCTAGCAACGACGTCATGCCTCTCGTCGCCGCCGCCGTAGTTCGTCGTGACCACGGCGCAGTGCATCCTCCGGATCTGGTTGGTGGTGTTATTGTTGTGGTTCGCACAGAAGTAAGCTCCGGTGATGGCTGCTGTTGTTGCTGTTGGTTGTGGTTTTCTCTCTCTCTGTTGTTGGCTGTTGTTGTTGTTATTGTGAAATTTCCTGCCGATCTAGCCGGAAATCGTCTGCAGATCTGGACGGGGCTAGTGGTTGGTGTTGTTGTATACACGAATACGGCGGTTGTATTCACTTTTTTGAGCTTTTTTTTTGGTTAAATGTTTAGATTGTATTCATTTTTTTATAGTGTATTTATTAATTTTTTGTGTATCTATGTTTTTATGTATTCAGTTTTTACTCGTTGTATTCATCAATATAGCGAGCTCGTTTATGAATATAGATAGTTATTTCATGAATACAGTGAAAAAGTAGCTACAAATGAATACAGTTGAGTTGAATATATTTGATTTGAATACAACTTTATTACCAAAAAAAAAAAAGATTTGAATACAACTTAGTTGAATACATCTGACTTGAATACATCGAAATTTGACTTGAATACGGTACAATTTGATCTACAAATTTTGAATACAATTCTTTATGTGGCAGATGTCTACTCAGAATACGAAATGTAATTAATTAAAGTGTAGCTATGCCAAATTTTTAACCCTCAAAATATAGTCATTTTTGTAAGTTTCCCTTTAATCATTATCTCTTTATAATTGCCAAACAACTACGTACTCACTTTTGGGCCCAATTTGCTTCTGCTGAGTATTCTTTTGTTAGTTTTTAGTGTTCTTTTGTTAGTTTTTTTTCTTAATCCGGATTTTTATATTTCAGTTACAGAGACCTTAATTAATCACCTGACTATCTCAATTATATCTGCAGATCTGATTAAAAATTTAGACCACATGATTGCAATTTCATTTTGTGTACGAGTTTTCAGTTCCAAGCTCTAAGGTTCTTTCTAGTATTACATGAAACATCAAATTCACTACATATTGATGATTTGTCAGTCTTGTGGTCCTAGAATTGTCAAATATGACATGACCATGATCAAAGAGGAAATGTGGAACTTATACTTTCCTCTTGTTTTTTTCCGGTTTAATCATCTTAAGAAGTCCACTGACTCGGCTAATTTGAATTTACGCCGGGTAAATTCACCACGAAAGGTAAAATGCTCCCTAATGAAATTTCCTTCATTTTTTAAAATTCGAATTCAAAATTTTTGATTGATAAAAAGATTTCAGTAATCCTACCATGTCACTCGATGATATTTATCATTTTTATTTTCAATATGATAATTCTTTGATTTCTCTATTTTCCTTTCTTAGTTTCAGACTACAAATTTTCTCAGCTAATGATAATCAGACACGTTAAGAAGTTCCTTGCCACATCCTTTCAAATTTTCTCAGATAATGATAATCAGACACGTTAAGAAGTTGATTGCCATATCCACTCAAAATTTTCTCAGCAAATAAATAATCAGACGGCAAACTTATCAATTGCACTAAATTACTATAATAGCTTTCTGCTATAGTGACAGGTTAAAATAAAGTGACATTGGAAAAAAAAATCATTATATCGTCGATGTATATACTATTATTATCCAATCTGTTAGTTCATGTGGTGTGTCACAAAGATCCTAATTGTACAAGAAGTAGTGGGTAATAAAATTTTAGAATCTCAATATTATATACTACTACTGTTTGTCTGTTTATGAGAAGAGATTCCATGCATCTTCACCATAAATAAGAACTAAAATCGAGTATTTGAATAATAAGAGATGTTGCTGTTAAAAGAGGGTGTATGTAAGACTTAAAAAAATGCAAGTTTATAGCCATAAAAATGTCATAGAATATTTAAGATCATAAATTCCATTTTTCTTCTTAAACTCCTTATCTAGTCCATATTATCACATAAAATAATCGATGCAGTATCTACTAATCCCTCCGAATAAAAAAAAGTGTCCACTTGACCTTTTTTTCTTGGGTCAAAAAGAGTGTCCACTTATCAAATTAAGAAAAAATTTACCTTATTTATTCAGATTTTCCCCTATTAAGTGCTATGTGATCAAATCTCAATATCTAGTTTAGTCAAATTACCTTTTTTTTTCCTAAGAGTTAGTATTTTTTTCAGAAACGTGCAAATGGCTAAGTGGACACTCTTTTTTATCCAGAGGGAGTATAAATTTTTTTTTTCTTTTCAGAGTAAACACTGAAATAATACCCTTTTTTTTTTTTCTTTTTTCTTTTTTTCCTCTTGTGGGATGGACAGTACAATTAACAAAATATTTAAAAAAGCTTCCAATCAGTGGAAATATAGAGTCCCTGGCTAATTGATGCAAAGTGGTGAAGAGGCACATTATTAATATATTTATTCTTGCATTGGATTCAATCTCTTCCCTATGATTTGCCTCTATAAAACAAAAGGAATAAATGAATGCACGAATAAGACATAATAATGGAGGGCTCCCAATTAATGATACGCAAAAGTATTTCCTATTTTTTAAACCATACTCAGGGTTACTTAAGATATTATTTACAGATAACTCTGCTTAATAACTTTAGTTGATAACTTACAATACATGGTAATCAGTAACTATCTGTTATATAACAGATTAAATTACATTGATGGTGTAAATATTTTATTACACTATCGGCATATATAACTTAACTACAGTAAACAGACATGTATTCAAGGGTGTGATCTAGCAGTCGATGAGATCTCAGGATTAAATTCCAACAGAAATAAACACACTATGTGATTTCTTTAAATTTATCCAAATCTTAGTGGACGGAATTACCCGATACGCATGTGGTTGTAAGAGGTAACAATTGTTTGTTGTGAAATTAGTCTAAGTAAACGCAAGCTGACCCAGATCTATTAGTAAGATGTAACAAGACAGTGTTACCTAATATATATGCCTGCGGAAGGTTACAAGTGCGTCATAAAATTATTCAAGGTACGTGTAAGTTGATCCGATGTGTTGAAAACAAAGTTACTTGATATATGTGCTCGTAAGGAAGTAACAAGTACTCCATCAAATTAGTCATAATACCCGCAAGCTAATCTGATACCTATATTAGTAGGAGATAACAACAAGGCATATTGTGAAAGTAAGCGAGATACGCACAAATTAACAAAGGCACCATGATTATAAAAAAGAAATATGAATGCAATATACTAGGTCTCAATATTTCCAACTAATAGTGAGTAGTAAAGAACAGCTACATTATATTGTCGATTATTCTATTTTTGTCCCATCAGTATTTAATGTTCCTGAAGTGGATCTCGTGGCTTCTAAAAGGGCACGACTTTCTCCAAGCTCTATGTATCGTATATTCTTCTTCTTTCATATTCTTAGATTTGAGTATACTCATGTGTGACAAACAAGACCGCTAATACTCCTTGCATTTTAATATTTAAATTTTCAAAAAGAAAAAAATGAGTAAATGCGTTAGATGTCTATCGTTTTTTTAAATAACTGATACAGGTATTGGTACTGACGTAGAGTGAGAGAACCTTTCGAGTCTTGTACTTTTGTCTCTTCGTATTTCTTCTCTCATATAATATATTGGGAGGTCCTTTTTTGTCCAAATTATTATAGTGAGAAATATGGGAAGAGCACCATGTTGTGCTAAAGAGGGGCTGCGTAAAGGTCCATGGTCTGCAAAAGAAGACTTGTTGCTAGCAAATTATATTAAGGAAAATGGTGAAGGCCAATGGAGAAACTTGCCCAAGAAAGCTGGTATGCTAAAATCTAGTTTCATATTCATTCAATGCTCACTCTCTTCTACTAGTTTGTTCTAAGTTATATATGTTGCTCGGATTTGCCTAAAGTATTGTAGTACTCATGTAAACTTTTCCAAAACATTATTTCTAGAGGAGCCGGGCATTGTCCTTCAAAGATTTTTGATGGGTCCGAACAACATAGTTCAAGTTTATAATTTTTGTGTGTAAACTTTCTAGAATCTGGGTGGACTCTCAAACACCCCTGACATAGTGTTAAAATTCACTTTTGGTTAAGTTTGTGCTTTGTTTTTCTTCGAAAATGTATCATACCATTAAGAGTATTCTTGCTTTGAGATGTTTAATTCGACATAAGAAATCATTTTCCAAAAAAATTATTTTCCGTGAGGAAGTCATTTTCTGGTCATTGAGTTTTTCATCAAAAAAGGAAGAAATAACTTCACTCACTTATGGGTGAAAGTCATTTTTCGTAGAACAATCTTACCTTTCAACTTCATGTTACTTGCTCCAACTAACACTTGATTATTATTGTATTAATCTTTAAGCACTTTTCGATTTGCTAATACCATTACTTAATTTTTAACACATAGTATTTGTTATGGAAAGTATTTCTATTTATGCACCAACCAAATACGGACCACATTGTTCGGGAAATTGACTTCCGTCGTGTCAAATACACCCTATATATACATAGCTTATTTTAAATCAACTTTTGATATGGTACTTTATTCGTTTACCACAATAAAATTTCTGTCTAATATGAATGTTGACTTTTTCAGGGTTGCTTAGATGTGGAAAGAGTTGTAGATTAAGATGGATGAACTATCTAAGGCCAGGGATCAAGAGAGGAAATTTCAGCCAAGACGAAGAAGACCTTATAATAAGATTGCATTCCCTTTTGGGCAATCGTTGGTCACTCATAGCTGGGCGATTACCAGGTCGAACTGACAATGAAATCAAGAATTATTGGAACACTCATCTCATCAAGAAGCTCAAAATTGCTGGAATTCAGCCCAAAGTTAACAAAAAACAGCCCAAGAAACAACCCAAGAAAAAGCCCAAAACAGAAAAACCAAGAAAAGAACAGGACAAAAACAAAAAAAAGAAGAAAAAAGATCAATCTTTAGACACTCCTCAAGTTGTGTTTTTCCCAAAGCCAATCAGAATTTCCTCTGGAATTTTGAGGAATTTTAGTGTTGACGATGTTGCATTATTGAGTACTTCATGCTCAGACTCTCCTGAATTACTGCCGCAACCGTGTCAGATCCTCAAAAAATGCGCTATTTCTGAAGGATCCGACACACATCCATCGATATTTTTGAAGAGTCCGAGCAACGTAGCTTCGCCCTCAAATAGTTTTGAAGAAGTTGATAATAACAAGAAGATTAGCATTATTACAAATGATGATGAGAATATTGAGGGTAAAATAGAAGAGGCTTCATTTATTCCTTGTGCTTCAAATTTGTTATTTGATGAAGTTTTAGTAGATGGATTTTGTGATCTTTCAAATGACAGCATGCTTGAGAAGGTATATGAAGAGTATCTTCAGCTTATTTCTGAAAAATGTTATCATCAAGATGATCCAATGTTAATGTAGTATATATAGTCAGTGCAAGTATTTAGTGTTCACCAATGTTAATGTAGTACATATAGTCAGTGCAAGTATTTAGTGTTAAATATTTTGATTCTATTTTGTGTTCAATGTAAAAAAATACAATGTATGTCTCACTTTACGTGACACTATTAGTGTTTGAAGATTCCACAGTTTTGTCTCACTCCATGACTTTTTAATAATTACTTATCTGGTTTCTGATTATGTAAATTTTATTTTATTTCAAGTTAAGAAACTGATATCCCAATTAAGATCGAAAATTAAAAGGTTTAATTCATGTACTTCAAAGCTTTTCATTGTTTTTAAAACAGAGAAAAAAAAAAGGACATTTGGGGTACTTATGTGTACAATAATCGTTTTCTTCTTTCTTTTTAACCCCACCTAAGAGCAGTGGCTGAGTTATGCATGGTAAATAAAAAGGGGTTCAATTGAATTTTTCTCGCTGGAAAATTATATGTTGATGATTGAATTTAATGATACCCTTAACCTGAAAAGTTCTCCTCAAAGTTATTTTGTCTTTATAGACCCTAAAGAAAGGGGATAAATGGATAACAGACGTATTGTGTTTTAAAAAGGGATAATTTCAGTAATATACAAGCTAGCATAAAATATTACATTCATGTAGTCATATTTTTAGTTTACATCCGCATAGCCAACGGGTTTTTTTTTTTTTTTTTTTTTTTTTTTTACAGCAGTATTTATACACACGATATACAATATTATACACTTACTGTAGACAATATATATTTGTATAAAAGTGTATAATAATATATAAAAAGAGCCATTTCGGGTAATATTAGAAATATGGGCCAATTCTGATAAATATTTTCTCCAAATAGACAAATAACAGGAGTAACATCGTACAATATTATATAGTTGAATTTGAGGTTCATTCAAAAGAAAAGTGCATCCTATCCTATACATGAAAGTTGAAACAGACTCAACAAAGAATTAAAGGAAGTTCTATTTAGAGGAATATCCGTAGAATTTTAGGACAAAGTGATTCCAGCATTATCCATCTATAATATTATATTCATTGCAATTTATATGACATAGTTTGAAGCGATATAAAGTTTAAGAAAAAAATGCTTTAAATTTATAATCTAAAATATATCATAGCATTTGTGCACCTATAATATGTTTGAAACTTATAATGATTTTAAACAGATATCCTATTATTTGTGTGGTTATAAAAGCTTTAATGGTAAAATGCGAAGGGTATGTTAACTGTATCCGAGTTTAAAAATATATCATTCTTTTTTAAACGGACTAAATAAAAATATATCACATGACCTGAAATAAGTGGAGTAACAAAAATATAATTTAAAGTAGCCATTTCGCTTTCAAGAAATTTCCATTGGTTTGTGACCATTCAATAGAAATAATAAATGGAGTACATAATTTATCAATGTATCCATATTAATTAATGCATATTTTTATTGGATTTGAATTTTTTTTTGAAGTGAGTAATTAATACTATGGGTAAAACGGAAAAAATAAATTATCTTCTCTTAATATACTAAAACTAACAAGTAAAATGAAAATTTATTTTTAAATTACTGAACAAGTAAAAATGAATGGAGGGAGTACCATTTCTTCTAGTGGGAGTGGTGAATTTCAAGTTGTTGGGCTGTTTCTAATAAGCAGTATGGTCCAGCCTTATTTATTAGTTTTGACACTTTAGGGGCATATTTTCAAGTTGTTTGGGCACATTAAAGGCGTATACATGGAATTTTGGGAACTTCCAAAATAGAGGAGAAATGAAGAAGGAAGAGCATGTGATGTCTATTACGTAACCCTCCGTTTTATTTTAACTGTCGTTTTAGTTTTTTTCACGCTAGTTAAAAAATAATAAATCTAAAGTATAGTTTACTAAATTATCTTTATTAATTATTAAATGCTTTTTCAAAATTGAGCAGTATTAAAAAGAATTACTCTTACTCCTTTAATATTAATGTTTTTAGTTAAGAAATAATTGTTAATGGATAAGGCACCATTAACCCCCCTGAACTATACCCGAATTTGCTACGACACACCTTACCTTTTCCTGGGCCCTATTACCCCCCTAAACTTATTTAAAACGGAATAATTACCCCCTAAATCGATGTGGCAAAGAGAGTGTGTTTATTTCTTTGAGAGAGTGAGAAAACATAAAAAAAGGGAAAACTTAATTTTTTTTTTCTTAAAAATCTGCATTTTCTTAAAAATTTGAAAATAAATCTAGTCTTCCACATTTAGTTTTAAAAACGGGTTTTCCACATGTTAAGAAAATAATTAATTTTTTCAAAATTTTATAAAAATTCAGTTTTTTTCACATTTTGGCAAGAAAAACACTTTTTCGGATTTTATTTGAAAAATAAAAGTGTCCTAAGAAAATGAAATCATGAAAATCAAGATTTTTTAAGACATTTTAAAAAATAAACAAGTTTTCCATATTTTTAACAAATCCATTTTTTTCCATATTTAAAAAAAAAATCATTTTTCAGTTTTTTTTTCTTTTTCAAAAACGGGTTTTAAAAAAAAAACAAATTTTCAAATTTTTTTTTTTAAAAGGGTTTTAAAAATCCTTTTTTTAAAAGAAAATTCAGTTTTTTAATCCATGTTTTTAGTTTTTTTTTTTTTTTTTTTTTAAATGGGTTTAAAAAAAAGCAAATTTTCAAATAAAAAAAACAAACGGGTTTTAAAAATCATTTTTTTTTTAATTAAAATTCAGTTTTTTTTTTTATTTTAAAAAAATTGACACGTAAGTTGAAAAAAATTTAAAAAAAAGAAGAAAACAAATAAATACACATGTGGCAAGGAGAGTGTATGTCACTCTCCCATATGAGAGTGGGCATCAAATACAGTGGTAATTATTCCGTTTTAAATAAGTTTAGGGGGTAATAGGACCCCGAAAAGGTAAGGTGTGTCGTAGCAAATTCGGGTATAGTTCAGGGGGGTAACGGTGCCTTATCCCAATTGTTAATTTTAGTCTTGGATTCCTAGAGCAATAATTATTTTGAGCTGAAGTGGTTGTTAGTTTGAGATAGAAAAAGTATAAGCTTAACTACGTTATATTCATTGTTAGTGTAAGGAATTTTTACACCATCAGTTTATTTTTACTTTTTCTAACAAGTAACTTGATTTTTCCCAAAAGAGCAGAGGGTAAACTAAAACCTGCCTCCCCTTCCACCCAAGCCTATTCTCTCCTTATTGAGCCTAAGAATAAAAGACATCCTTGCGCAAGGCGAAAAATCGATTATTTATTTTTAATATTATAAATCTCATATTTTAAGGAGGTTTATTTCTATAAATATCTTGTGAGTGACCTGATAGTATAATTTTATTTTACACAGATGGTTTATATAACTTAAACTCACTATTTAACTTAAACTCTTAGGCGAGTTTAAGCTATATATAACTCTTAGGCGAGTTTAAGCTATATATATACACCATCAATATATAAGAAGTTATATTATCACTGATCACTTTTACCTGTGATAACAGATAACCCGTCTCTTTGAATGACATCACAATGATCACATCCTTACAAAAGGTTTACAAAATAACCTTATACACATTTTGGGTGGTGCCATATGATCCACGCACCAATAAATTTGTAACTCAATGCAGACAGCTTGAAGCAGATGTAATATGCAGGTGTGGCCACACTCATAGGAAAACATTATTGATTGAATCATCAAGTCAATTTAAATTTTGGATTCGTTTTTTTGGGCAGACAATAAATGATGTCCGTTGATTTCTCAGATGACCACTGAGCTAATAGTTATTATATCAGAAAGTCGTTTTTCTTTCTTTTACATAACTTATCGTGTAAAACAAGAGATAAATATTTTTGATGTTTGCCAATCGCTAAATAAGCTAAAAAGTTTTTAGAAACTAATTTAACATTGATCACTCTTCAGCAAATATATCTTGATATTGACACCACCGTTTGATTAAAGATGATGTCTTTGTACCAACTAGGGGATCAATGCTACTAACCACTCCCTTCGTTCAAAAAAAGTGCCCACATAGCCTTTTTGTTTTGGGTCAAAAAGAGTGTTCACTTATCAAATCAAGAAAGAATTAAGTGTTCACTTATCAAATCAAGAAAGAATTAATCTTATTTTTCCAGATTTATCCTTATTAAGTGTTTAGTGACCAAATCTCAATACCTTATTTTCTAAGAGTTAATATTTTCCTAAGAGGGGTACAAAATGGCTAAGTGGACACTCTTTTTTAACAGGAGGGAGTATTATACTTATTTATCTTTAACCAAATCATTATTGTTTAGAGGGTGTAATCAAACCTTAATTAGTTCGTTACTAATGATCAGTGGATCCTGAATAGCTGTTTGTGTGTTTCAAGAATTAGTGTTAGGTTGGTATGGATACCATGGCCATTGTCGTGTAGAAGCAGGCTAAGCATTCTCTCTTATTGCCTACTAAAACTAGCAAATGGCGTTAATGGTTGAAGAATTAAAAAGAAAAAGAGAAAAATTTAACGTTTGTCGTTAAAGATTAAAGGGAAAACATATATTACTTGACCATATATGGTTAACAAAGTATGTGTGTGTTGCATTTCTTAGTTCGGTAAAAATATCGGGTGAAGGTAAGCTTTTATCAAGCATAATGTTATTTATGTTATTCTCCAGAGACATCTTATAGAAAAAGAAAAAAATAACTTCAAGAAGATTTAGTAGTTTTATCCTCTCAACTTTTCTTTTAGTTTATGACTTTGTTTTCCAACCAAATTGAGTACCAAGAACTTCTCAAATGTCTCCTTTTACCTAATCTTCCTTTTTTCACATGTGATAAAGTGGTATTAAAAATTGACACGATTTTATTGCTATGCGTAAGGTTGAGGCTAATGATTGTCAATGAACAAACTCCTCTTAGTAGATTTCATTGTCCTTTTTGTAAGGCAAAAGAGGTGTAAAACAAACAAGCACCTCAGTTGTCCCTTCAGTATCACATATAGCTCTGGTCTATGACCAAAAGCATCAGAAATTTCAACGATATATAAGCATCTTGACAAACTTCATCATCAGAGCTTTTCACTTTTTATTGTTTGTATAAGTATTTTTTACATCATCAGTTTATTTTCATTTTTTATTGCAAGTTTCACATTTTAAGGAGACTTACCTCTGTAAATATCCTCTGAGTGACTTGATATTGAAAAAACTTTTAACACAAACGGTGTATACTATAACTTAAACTTTTAAACGAGCTTAAATTATATACACGATTAATATAAAGAATTACTCCTATACTATCAAATCACTTTTACTTATCATATATACCAGCTAACTTATCTCTGTAAATATCCTTACAAAAGGTTTCGAAAATGACCTTAATTCATATTTTGGGTGGTGCTATATGATGTGATTTTTTGGCACTTTATAAACTTTTACTATTAGTTTTATGATCCTTTTATAAGAGATCTTTATTTTTTACACATAAGAGATTTGAAAAAACACATAAGAAATAAAAATTATTTTCTTCTATTCAAATTGTAGTAAAGAGTAGATCTTATTTCCTCCCTACGATGATCCACACACCAATAATTTTGTAACTCAATCCAGACAGCTAGAGGCAGATGTAATATGCAGGTGCGAAATTGGAAGTTATCTAAGAATGTGGTCAAGCCGAAATTTCAATAATTGTTAAATTTTGAATTCATTATTTTTGAAGTACAACAAACTCAATATGAGAAAAATGTAGAAGATTAAATCACTCAACGAAATCTAAATTTTGAATCCGTTTCTATAATAGATGATGTCCGTGATGGTGGAATCAAACAATTTTTTGCACGAATCTCCCTTCAAAGGCGTTAATCTTTAATTTTTATTCTTCACTTAATTAAATATCAGCAATTTGAGGCGCAAAAATTAAAAACCACGCCCGAATAAGGTCAATCGTGCAAATTGCCCGGAACCAAAGGCCCATGGTGCATAGGCCGAAAATAAAATGTACCATGAGCACTTTTGGGAGTTGAGCCGACGTTGGTGTTCTAGCGAGGACAAATGAGGCAAGACAAATGAGGTTGCTATCAACTTGTTGGCCCAAAAAGTGGCAGCTAAAAATGATTTAAGGGCCACCATCATTATGTCCCTTCCCAAAAGAGAGATGCCAACCAACACCTATCCCTTCCCAAAAGGATGATGCCAGCCAACACCTGTCGAATTCCCAATTCGTCTTCACGTATGCAGTAGCAGAACCAGAGCTTTTACTTAAAAGATTCAAAATTTAAAGAAGTAAATACACGAAGACGTAAAAAAGAATTTAATATCTACTATATATACATAAAAAATAATTTTAATTTTATATAAACAGTGTAATTTTTCACCGAAGGGGGTTCGGATGAGCCCCTCGGCCATACTTGGCTCCGCCCCTACATGTATGTGATTATTTGATTAAGCACGGAATTTTTTTTAAATTGTGATCTAAAATAAGTTTTAAATATTTGTATCAATATCAATTATCACCTTCGCTGCTCCAAAACTGACTTGTCAAATTCACACTCAATTTCCATTGATTGCACCTTTAGACGAAGCTCTTTAATTGTTTTTGAAACTCTTACACAAGTTTGCCTTTCACCTGATGCAAGTAATTAGTGTTTACCCCGAAATCGGATAATCAATTGAATTTGTAAGTGCAGATAGATATGTCTTGGATCTTGATATGTATGAAATGGAGAGAGTATATATTCAAGAGTGCTCTAGTGAAACGGCTAATAGTGGCGATTTGTTTGCGAATATAATCGCGTATGGACGATGGAGTACTTGATGGATTAAATCACACTATAAACTTGAACAAAACAATGCCTTTGGCCGAGTTAGAAACCGAAGGAAAGATTGTATATATATGATCTATTCTATTCTATTACGTTCTCGTGGAGAAGTCAAGGAAGCAACCCTCTCGCGGCGAGGATATGCCCTATTTATAGTGTAACTTCTTCAAGTCTCATGCAATTGCGAACCAATAAACTAATAATTTCAAGGACGGATTCGTTACGTATTTGGGATTGGATCGACGCAAATACCGACACACGTTTGGTGTAAATCGACCGTGACAAAGACGTCACCGGCGCGTAGTTCCCATTCACCGGTATTCGACCAACGCCACGAATGCTCGAACCGGAGACGCGGCGCTCGATTACGGGGAAGACGCCTCGTTCAACTCCTCGCATGCGTTTTCCCGAAAGGACCGGGCAAAGATCCTGTGTTCCCGTCCCTCTTCCATCACCTGTCCACCTTACAACCGGCTCGGGATCATATCCTGTTTTCCGTATACGCATAGCCCCTCACTTATCGTTGCGCGGCACCCAAGATAACGGGGAGAGAATGACTTTTCAAACCGGAGATTCGGCCGCTCGTTTATCTTCACATTTTGGCCGGAATGGTTACGTAACGCCCCTCCCTTTTATCTACGTGTCCTTACCCGACGACCCGCCTCTCGTCAACCGCCTTTTGCACGTCGTTTCAAGTCGCCTCTCATTAATAACGGGGACACGCGGCGCCATCTCGATTGGACTTCCTCGGTAATCGTTCCCCTTCCATGCCTATATAAAGCCCATTATCTCTTCATTTTACCACTTTCATTCTCCGTTCTTCTTCATCCCCCTTATCTCTCGCATTTTCTCACATCCCCCACGAATCGTTGTCTCTACATTTGACCGCTTTTGATTCACCACCTCAAATTCCGTGCAAAAAAAAGAGTTGATTTCGCCAATCGTTTTCGTTCTAGTGTCGTCGTCGCCGCCCCGAATTGGTCAGCTTTCTTCACTTTCCTCAAGTTCTACTTTCGAATCCCCTTTCTTTCATACTTCCAAGATGTCCAATCTACTTCCCATGATGCTCCACCGATGTCACCGTATCCGGATCGTTTCCCCCAGAATCGAGCTCACGGCTTCGGATATTATACCGGCCAAGTTCGCTTAATGCGGATCTCGAGGTCGACAAGCCGTCCTCTCGTTTTTTTTCTGACAGATACGACGCGAGGCGATACCCTTCATCGACACCGAGAGAAACTCGATGTAGTCCGGCCGATCATGACGGGGACACCCGCCCTGCAGTGTTTTTGCACCGGCTCGACGAATCTATCATCGATCACCGATGGCTTCTGTCGTATATACCTACCCTTTTTACCCTCAAAATCGATCCTCCCATTGATCCGGTCATTCTTGATACGTGCCGGACCTATGGTGCGATTTTTGGGTACGACGCCCGATCGTTCGAGGGTCGCTCGTGTCTCCGTTATTAGCCAACAACGCCGAGAAGGAATTTACGCCGGGCCACTGGGACACGCCGTACCCCGTGTCTTCC